>NC_142145.1:30571969-30723484 GCF_024610735.1 Ursus americanus
AGGTTACAATATCTTCTCTGAAGTTAGCACACTAATTGATTTTAAAGTTTCTGTAAATGTTGGGATATCTTCTTGCCACATACTTATAGGGGCAATGTGTGGCATAGTGGGAAGATCCTGGTCCCACTGAGCAGTGGGACATTCTGATTCTAATCTGTCCTCCATCCCTTCCTCACCCTGGAATGTCTCTGGCCCTTAGCTCTCTTCATCTACAAAAGGGCAATGCCTTAACTGCCCTAAGACAGCACAAGGAGGGGCCACTAGAACAAAAGATCTCCATGTCTCTTTTACTCCTATAGCATAGGCTTTGTTCTAGAAAATTCCTCTGTGGTTCCTCTGGAACTCTTTTAGATGTCTGTTATGATTCTGTTCATAGCTTCTCTTGACAGACATTGCTTTAGTGAGAATCTTTAGCCACAAAAGTCAGAGATGAGAAGGGTAGTAATTTGATACCCTTTGCCCAGGTGACTAAATGTCCTTCAGTCATGGTTTCAGGTCATAAGAGAAGCCAGCCTGGAGGAGGGAATCCAGAGTGGTGGGAGAGACTGTGTAGTGAATATGAGGAGTCATAGGCCAGTATTTCCTGGCCTATATTTAACTTAGTTTGCGGCCATGGCTGACTTTGCTTTCATTTCCCTCATTGAAATATCATGTTACTTTATATTTTGTCCTGTGATCAAGCTCCTTAAAAAAAAAAAATACAAAAAACATGCACAGGAATCCAAATTTTTGTTTGTTTGTTTTGATCAAGGCCTTCTCCTATCTTTCTTTGCAAAGTCTTTTTTTCTTCTTTCTTTCCTTTTTTTTTTTTTTAACTTATGAAGTATGTTTTATATGCTATTGTGTAGTTCCTTGATTCCTCTGAAAAACATTTCCAGACCCAAACATTTGTCTTGGCTGACCTCTATTATTTGCTTTAGGACTTTTATATTCTTAACTGCACAGCTGCATACACACAATCCCACTGGAGATGCTGTGCTCCATTCCTGTATGCTTTCTTGGTCTATAGGTTCCATAAAACCTGGCTGATCATTTCATCAAGCTAACCTGGTCATGGGCCCCCTTGCTCTTCCCACTGTAGTCCTGCAAAAATAAACAGGTATAAAGTAGTAGACAAGCTATGGTCATGGAAGTTTTGAGTAATGAGCCCTGTCCTATTTTAATTATTGAAGGCCAGTGGGAAATCAGATGCATCTCTTCATGGAGAATCTAGTAACCTTGGGACCACGTTAATACACTGATACACAAACATACCAAGTTAAGAAAGTAGAAGAGAGAAGTCTAAGGAGGGTGATACTAAGAGTTGAGATTTAAGGACCAATAAGAGAAAAAGATGGAGAAAACCAGTCTAAACAAATTTGAAATGAATTTATTTTTTCTTTGAAGTCTCAGAGAAGTTTAAATACCTGTTCAGTGTGACATTAATAGCTTTGCTGCGTTCCATGATTGCTTTTGCCTCTCCATGCTAGACAACTCATAGTCGTCTTAGTTTACTGGCTATGGGTCCTGTGTGCACTGTGTAAAATAGAAGCTGTAAAGAAGCTAACGTAGAGGCTGTGGGGCTAACTTTTCCCCATAGCCAGCATGCTGTGGCAGAGAGATGACCCAGATTCTCTGGGGCACAGTCCCCACATGGGAAATAAGAGGAGGCTGAGTGAGAAGGGAGCCATTCTCTGCAGTCCTTTGAGCTTTCCTGTTCTCTCATTCTATTAACTTCTTGTGTTCGCTGTGTGGAGAAATTCTACAGTTGTATTCCTTAGATTTAGAAATCCTTTTCTACTTCTGAGTTGGCAAATATAAACATAGTCGTAAAGAGGAAACAGGTTATTCTCTTTCCTATGAATCAAGGATGAGAAGAAACAATTTGAGGTTTAGTATGGGGATAGTTAAATCATATTTTAGGGAAGGTTTTCCTGCTAGGATTCCATGGTGTGAAATAGGGTTTTAGAAGCTCAGCTGAAAAACAATAACAATATATGGTTCATCTGCCTGGGACATTTGAGATACAGATCTACTGAAGGAAGAAGGTTGGAGGAGGTGGACATCCAGGTGACAAGCTAACCATTCGCAAGCCCAGGCCCAAGCAAAAGCAAAAGTCCGCTTCTGAAATCTGTCATGTTTTGAAGATGGGGGCCGTAACTTCTATTTTGGAGGTTCCACAACTTTTCTCTCAGGTGTTGACATGCATATAATAAGTATTTTTAAACAATTTGTTGAATTTTAATTTATTACCAGAAATGATCAATGATGAATTATATCACATGAAACATTAATGAATCCAGTGAGACATGCCATTGGTATCTGAGGCTATATGCAGATCCCCCTTTCTTTTCAGATGGGGCCTTCTTCTGTAGGGCCGCTGGTGGAAGGCTCTAGCTTTTACATCCTTAGGCCATTTCCTGAAGTTTCAGCTTCTGTAGCATCTCTGATGAATGCATTTTGACTGGGGCAAGAGGCTCAGCAGCATAATGGCGCTAACATTTCTCTGCTGCCTTTTAAGTCATAGCTCGGTGGTCTTGCCCTTTCCTATTTCATGGATTTGCTTTCTCCATTTGTTCTTAGTTGATTAGGAAATTGCTGAACACAGAACTTCTCCCTGTCCATAAATATCACCCAAGTTACACAGCATGGGGAGAGAGCTGCTATTTGTTTGGTTCACCGACTTCAGGACTTTTTGCAAATTAAAGGATTTGAAAGGATCTAATATGGCCATATCATCAGATAAATCTTTAGGGTCATGTTCTCCCCTTGGGGTTTTCATTTAAGTTAGTGTAATAGAAGGTGTTCTCGGGCATCCAAGGACAGGAATTAGTCCTCCGTGAGTAACCAGATGCCACTGTGTGGGGGATGATCCTCATTTCTGAGTGTGCAGCTTTGCTTTGTATTTCAGGATTTCAAATTGTTATGCTCTACTGTGCAACATGGTTTCACTTCCTAGAGGGGTTTAGAAAAGGAATTGCTGTTTTTATTGGCACTCTGTCACGTGTCTCCTTACTGAAAGATAGTGGGCTTTTGAGATGTAGTTGGATTTCGCGGTGATATTTGGAATGGATGAAATTTAGTAAGTTTAATGAAAAATTTGTTGCATGCTGTCTGTGTAGTCTCAGGTCTGTATTAGGTTTTTTGAAGATGGGAAAAGCGTCTTTCTGAAAGGAAGTTAAAATTTAGTTAGAGACAAAATCATACATACAGGAAACCACAAAGAAGGCAGAAGTATCCACAGAAGTGCTTATCTATGTGGTCACAGATGGAAGGGATCACAGAAGCCCAAGAAGCACCACGATTAGGCTGGGGAAGGGGCCCCTAAGGAATTAGTCATATTTTACACATTTCCAGCTGATTGAGAGACCATATATTGTAGGAAAATAACATTATCCAAAACTCTGCAAGCTGTTTCTAATTGCAGCTTTGCAACAAGAACCATTTGAAGTTCTTCAGAAGTTTTATCTCCTCTACAAAGCCTTTGTCTTGAGAAATCCAAACAACTTAGCTCTCTCCCCTTCCTAAGAGTATCTTAATATTTGTTTTTATGCATTTTGGTTTTTGTTTCAGTAAGATAATCTGTGCAAAGCATCTTAGAAGAGTGCTTGGCATACCAATTTTTTGTAGTCTTCACTGTTATAATTTACTAATTTCTACTTGTACATTATTGATCGTGATATTATTTTTGTGTTGATCAAGACCTATTTATTTTGTTTCTCCTAAAGGAGCAGTACTTTATTAGTTATAAGAAAGTACACAAAACAGACAAAAAGTGATCCCCCCTGCGTGAAGGAGCTTCACAAGGAAGGAAAAATTAAGGACGTGAAACATTTGAAAGATGAGTAGTTAACTGTTGCAGTAAGTAGAGGGCACAGTGTTCTGGGAGATGACAGAAAAGAGCAAAAGCTATTACATTAGATAATGAAAGATTTAGGACTTGAGCTGGACTTTTAAATGTTGGCGGAATTTAGAGAGGTAGAAAGAATGTGGTATGTGACTCCAGGTTTTAGAAGAGCAGCTGGACTTGTCAACAATATTCGCTAAGCATTCAGAAGGCACATTCATGGGCACCATGAAAAGAAAAACAACAAGGAGAAAAGAAAGGAGCAAACATTTACCATTTCATTTTAATTCTCTCAATTAGGAGTTGGGTGGAATTACTCCTATTTCACAGAAAAGGTAACTGGGGCTCACAGAAGATAATGGCAGAGTTGGTTTCAAACCTGAATTCTTACAACCTTGAAACACTGCCTATTTTGTCCCTCCATGCTGCCTTCCACCCCCTGAGAATAAAAATAAAATGTGTTCTCAGATTCAGAGAACCCCACATTCGTTTGACTTTGGGAGAAAAGAAGCAGATGTAGAAAATTACCACACGAGGCAGCCCATTGTGGTCAGAATAGGAGGTTAGACAGATTCTTGTGCTCGGGGTCATCATTTTAAAAAGGTGGGAATTGGGTTGGGCAGTGGGGAGATGAAGCTTAGAGGATGACATAGGACTGAACTAGACTTTGACAGATTTTATATCAGCCTGAAATGGTGGCCAACACAGGAATTTATGAACTGGAGTAATCTAACTGTCCTGCACAAAACAGCAGATCTGGTCTGCTGCGCCTGGTCTTGCAGGTATGTTTCTCAGGTAGAACCCAAACAAATAAGTTTGGGGTTGTTTAGGAGAAGGTGGTGTACTTAGGAAAAGTGCACGTGCCCAGAAAACAGAAGCTTGAGAGCCTGTTTATCAGCCCTAATCAGGTCTGGGAGAAGGAGGGGAATTGCTGTAATGGAAATAAGTCGAATAGGCAGTTTTATGCCGTAAGTATTTATATCATCTATTAAAGATATTGCTATAGTCCCTTTTCAGTGATTTGCTGGGCAGTTAAATCCAGACTTCAGTTCAGTTTAACACCCTGAAGTGGTTGTTTTACATAATTTATGTCGCCAGGATTCTTTTTGAACTACAATCTGACCTTCACAGGGTGAGGAAGAAGCTGCAGTCTGAGGGCACCTTGGTCCAGCAGGACCCGTACGGGAAGATCACCAGCCCTAGTTTCTTCATATCGAAGCATCATCCCTAAGCCTAGGGGCTGTGGGGCTGTAAAGGTAGATTTATTTTGGAGTATTGAACTTGGTTATGTGTTAATCTGTTAGCATCCATCATAGACAGCTTTCTGTGTGTATACGTCTTGTCTTACAATGAAGCTATGAACTTCACAAAGGTGGGCATCATATCTTATGTCACATCACCTGGGTTAGTTTTTGTGCTCATCAGGTCATCTACAAGGTTTGCTTGGTTCATCCGTGTAAACAGTGGGAGGTGGTAGGAAGAGGAAATGTTATAATATCCATGCTCAGATTTTCCTTTATATTGAATCTATTTTCCACTCACTACACCACATTCTCTTTCTCTCCCAAAACATACTTACAGTACTCATCTCCTGCTACATAACTTTGGTAGTCTTTTGAGCTGCTATAAGAGAATGCCATACCAAGCAGCTTATAAGCACTAGAAATTCATTTCTCACCATTCTGGAGGCTGGGAAGTCCAAAATCAAGGTGTCGGGAGATTTGGTGTCTGGTGAAGGTCTGCTTCCTGGTTCCTAGATGGCTATCTTATTGCTGTGGAAAAGCAAAGGAGGTCTCTAGGGTCCCTTTTATTTTATTTTTTTTAGATTTTTATTTATTTATTTGAAAGAGAGTGAGGGGGAGAGAGATTGAGCCCTAGCAGGGGGAAGGGGCAGAGGGAGAGGGAGAAGCAGACTCCCCACTGAGCAGGGATCCCAATACAGGAGGACTCAATCCCAGGATCTTGGGGTCATGACCTCACCTGAAGGCAGAAGCTTAACCGACTGAGCCACCCAGGCTCCCTCTAGGATCCCTTTTATAAGGATACCAATACCATTCGTGAGGGCTCTACCGTCATGACCTGATCAGCTCTCCAAAGTCCCACACTCAAATACCATCACACTGGGGATAAGATTTCAACATCTGAATTTTGGAGAAACACAAATATTTAGTCTAGGGCATAACTTTATTCATATATTATTTATAATTTCCCTAGCTTTCTACTCCTCTCTGCCTATTCAAATTTCTTTCAGTTGATTGAGCTGCTTGGATATGTGTTATTGGTGTCTTCCCAGCACCCCTCTTTCTCTTTGGTAACTGCCTCTTCCGCATACCGTAGATTGTGAGGAGACTGTCAGTTATATTGCCTCCCCCACTCCAAGCCTCAGGGATGGGCATTTGGGCAGGCTGTGCTGCCCCGGTCCTCTGTCCATGGTACTCTGGTCACAAGGTGAGCTCACAGCACAGCAGAGCCAGTAGGCATCCCAGTGAGAGTCAAGATAGGTGTGCATTGGAGAGGGAAGTTGACTGTGCCTGTGGGGTCACAAATAGAAAGGACTGTATGTGCTCAGAGCTCGAGTGGCGCTCTTTCTGCCACAGGAAATGAGCTGCCAGAGTAAGAAAACAAACTTGGAGGAATGAGTGCTAAGGTGGGGGTAGAGATGCAGAGTGTACATATGTGACAAAAAATGAGGATGTTATTTGAACATCTGGATCCAGCTATGCTTGAAACCTGCAATGGTCCTGGAGTTTGGGTCAACTAATAAATTCCTGTTTTCAGTTGGATTTCTGTTATCTGAGACTGAAAGATTCCTGACTATTCCAAAGGGCAGTGTTAAATTTCATCTACCCCCTCCTGATGGGCTGCCTTCTCTGGTGGACTGCCCGGCTTATAAGGTTCCCTTCCTTGTCTGGCTTGCTATTTTACTGTGGTTCTTTCTATTTGTACTGAATGTGTAGATGTTTTCTGCAAAGCCCTATAGTTCTGGGACAGTGTGTTCCTGACTGCTTATCTCTAGCCTGGTGCCTAGGATGGGGCAGGATGGCACACCAGGTGTTCAATAAAGGGCTGGCTGTTTGCTGAAAGTGACACCTACAAGAGTTACTATTACTTCTAGAGAGGGAGCCTTGCCCACTCTTTCTATGACCCAAGAATATCAAAACCCAAAATTTTGGATTGAAGTGTGCCTTTTTTATTATCTTTGTCACTGATAATACAGTGTTTTGAGATCATTTAAAGGCCCCAGAAATACAAAAACTATTCATGTAATTTATAAGAGTAAATTCTAGTCACTTTTTGTGTAATACGTTTTTACTTTTTGGTACATTTTATTCACTGGAGCTCACCACCACTCACTCCTCCGTGCCGTCGTATGTTTCAGTGATTTGTCTGAAGATTTACTGTTTCAGAATGCCATTGAATATTTATGTGAATTAGCAGTAATTGTTAGAAATTTATTAAGTCGTATATTGATTAAAGCAAGAATAAAGAAGTGAGACAGTGAGACAATATTGCATAGTAGTTAAGAAAGTGGGCTTCTAAGTGAAAGAAACCAGACACAAAGGGCCACTTTTTATGAAAAGATCATTTTTATGAAATGTCCAGAATAGGCAATTCCATAGAGACAGAAAGAGGATTGGTGGTCGCTAGGGCATATAGGTAGGGAGTGATAGCTGATGGGTATGAAGTATTTGAGGGGTGGTGAAATATTTTTAAATTGATTGTGGTGATGGTTACACAACCCTGTGAATATACCAAAAACCACTGAATTATACATGTTAAATAGATAACGTATGGTATATACATTAGTTTGCCAGGGCTGCTGTAACAAAGTAATACAGACTGGATGACTTCAATAAAAGAAATTTATTTTCTCATAGTACTGGAAGCTACAAGTCCAGGATCAAAGATTTCGACAGGATTCGTTCTTCCTAAGGGCCATGAAGGAAAGGTCTGTTCCAAGCCTTTCTCTTTGGCTTGTAGATGGACATCTGCTTTCTGTGTTTTCACATAGTCTTTCCTCTGCATCTGTCTGTGTCCAGATTCCCTCTTTTTATAAGGACATACGTCAGATTAGGGCCCACCCTGATGACGGTATTTTAACTTAATCACCTCTGTAAAGGTCCCATCTTTAAATATGATTATGTTGTGAAGTATTGGGAGTTACAACTTCAGCATCTGAGTTTTTGGGGGAAGAACACAGTCCCATAACAGTATGTGAATTATATATCAATAAAGCTTTGAAGGAAGGGAGGGAGACAGAGAAGGAGGGAGGGAGGGAGAGAGAGAGCAAGGAAGGAAGGAAGGCTGTGGAGTGAGGCTTCTTGGGTTTCAAATCTAATGAAAAGTGACTTTGAGTATGCTACCAAGACTCTCTGAACTTTTATTTTCTATATTTGTAAAATGATAACAATAATACTTACATCATAGGGTTATTATGAGGATTAAATAAGTTAATACGTATAAGATGCTTAGAGTATTGCTCAGCACATAGGGGAGCATTTAGTGTAAGTTAGATGCAATTATTGCAGGTAAGGATAAAGGTAAATTGAGATTATTTTCTGGAGGACAACGTGAAAAAGGAAATCCATGGCTATGACATAGGTATTCTTCCCTCCAGATGGTCATAAAATGCTTCTTAGGGAGGCCACTTTTCTAAACACACTTGTGACGGTTTGAAAGCAGTATCTTCCAAGTCCAATCTGAAGGCGGCATGCTTTGGGACTATCCATTCATTTATTCAGTTCATATTTGTCATGCACCTATTGACTAAAGACTGCATTAGTGACGTTTTACATGCCTTACATTTATGAGGAGAAATATTATACTATTAGTTTTGCTTATTAATATCTTTTTCAGAACTTTCTTTAGATTCCAATGAAATGCTTAAATTGTGTGTTATTTTGTTTTGTAACGGAGAATATGCATAGAAGGACCAGTTTATAGTTTTGGGCTAGAATATGTTTCTCAGTCAAAATTCAGAAATTCCTTTCTGATTCATGATCGGCCATTGTGTTCTCATGTTGAGGCCCCACTTCTTTTCCAAAGAAGAGCTATGAGAATTAGCAGGGATGTTTGAAATATAAAAAGCCTCAAAGCAGTCTATTTGTGTGTAAATTTATTACCTCCTTTCTCTGACCCCCAGGGTTACATAGTCCTTCCTTTCTTTGTTCCAGAACACATGATGTTTTGGCCCCTCTTATGGATGCTCTAGGCCCTCCTTACCTCATGAAAGCCACTTGAATCCAGCTTAAAGGCTGGACTTTATTTCTCCTCATTTTCATATATTTTTCCCAAAAGCTTACTGTAAAAATCTACCCTCTCTTGCTGCCCTCGATATATCTCCTATTTATGTTCTAAACACACTGTTATTTCCTTTTAAAAATTATTCTCAAGACAGTTTTCCCACACTAAAAACAAGATTTTTTAAATTATGAAAATCCATGAAAACTCCATGTACCGTAAGATATGATTTGAGGGGAACTTCTATTTGATATCATAAACTGCTTTATGTTACTCCATACCCATTTTGATTACGTGTGTTATATTTTCATTCATTAGTAAATATTAACAGAGTGTCTAGTGTTTTGCTAGATGTTAATAGAGGAAGTAAAACACTGTCCCAATCCTTAGGGAACTTACAATCAAGTAGGGAAAATAAGATAAATATATGTAATATATAATATAAGGCAGATGTGAGAGGTGCCATAAATGAGATCTACACACATTTCTTTGGAACAAAAGAGAAAACCCTATCTTGTACACCAGAATAAAAGAATATTATGGACTGATCCATCCAATTGCATTCCTCTAAAAATCACTCCTACATATCCTCTAATTTCCTATTATCTGGAGCATCATCATGGAAGTAATAGGGATGTTAAACTAAACTGTAGGTCTAATGAGAGTAGAGATAAAATTATTCTTTGGAGTGAAATAAATAAACTAAAATAAACCCGTCTCCTATAAGAGAATGCCCCAGCAGGTAGCTTACTAATGAAAACAATGATTTCTAAGGGGGTGCATTTCAAAAGTTTTGGCAAAGTGCTAGTTTCTCAGAGGCTTTTCATCCAAAGAAGCAAACAGTATTAGATAACTTCAGCATTGCCTTCACCATCTGAAATTGAAGGAAGTGATGAGGACAGTTACCCACTCCCTTCTGCACCCCTCCCCCAAAGTGGAGACTTGGTAGGTTTGGAGTGTGGTGCAAGCTTGACATAACTAATTGGGGCACATAATCAGCACAAGGCATGGGAAATTAACCACCAAAGTCTCATTAGCATTAATGGGAATTGCACAGCTAATTCCCTCCCCATTGTGCGCAATATTTACTTCATAATGTTATACTGACATTCTGCAACTTCCAGCAGGAAGCAATGATTTACAGGCGTGGGGCTAAAAATTCTGTTGGTTGCCTTGTGAGATTCTTCTCACCCTTGCTCATGGACTCTGAGGATGACCTTTGGGTGTCCTCTTTGGCTTGTGGCAGCTATATATACTTCTTGTCCCCTTAACCCTTCCTTTCACACCCCACAGATAGACACTACAGAAATACCTATAGAGGGGAGCCTGGGTGGTGCAGTCAGTTGGGCATCCAACTCTTGGTTTCAGCTCAGGTCATGGTCTCAGGGTGATGGGATCAAGACCCACGTTGGGCTCCATGTTCAGTGCAGGGTCTGCTTGAGATTCTCTCCCTCTGCCCCCCGCCAACTCTCTCTATCTCTCTGTCAAATAAATAAATCTTTTTTTTTTTTTTTTAAAGAAACACCTATAGAGTTTGTCTTGATATTTTTTCCAGAAATCAGAGAATTCTAAATTCAAGATAATGAGCAGTTTGGAATGATTGGCTTGGCTGAAATCTATGAAAAGCCACCTCCTGGTATCCTTTCTGTCCCCTGCTATCTGTTTTTCACATACCATTCCGCTGTGGTCAGAATCTCTTATAGCTACAACCTCTCTGGATAACATCAGACTATCTGTATATATTACTGCAATGGTGTTTAGGGGATTTGTGGAATCATATTATCTAGATATTTCATGTTTTAGCTACATTCCCCCAAAGTGGAAAGATTCTAAGTTTCTTTAACTCCACTGACCCCCTTCTAAGAGTCTCTTGTGTACATGAGGCTTTGGACCATGCCACATAGTTTACGCTAACATTGTGATCTGTAGTGAACTCTTGATGTGCCTGGGACTTTGGGCCATATTGATTTAGCTTGACCTCTGGGGGAGCTGGAGACTGGGTAGCTTAAGTTAGTCATGCAGGCGTTCCATGCCTACATGACCTACCAGAGTAAAAACCCTGGACACATAGACTAAAGAAGCCCCCCCCCCCCAAAAGGGAGTACATACACTTTTATTCCAGTTATATGAATTTCAAAACACAAAACCAAATTATAATATCAGAGACGGATGCTTAGGGTAAAGATGACAAATACGTACAAAAAATTACATTTTAAGCAGGGTAGTGGTTACTGGAGGCATAGGACAGTGACTAGGAGGGATTAGAGAGGGCTTTCTTGACCTAGGTGATCGTTACATATTCATTTTGTATTAAGTCGCTGATCATTGATCAGACTTGTGCATTTATTTGTAGTTTTACTTTACAGTAAGAATTAAAATGTATACAGTGAAATACATGAGTACATAGACCTCTCCCTTTCTGGTTATTTTCTGATGACAGTTTTATGAAATAGTTCTTATCACCATGTTAAATTTTCAGACCAGTTATACACCATGTGGAGAAAACCTTACCATCTTTCTCCATGTTTTTCTCTAAGTCCTTACGTGCGACAGTAGTAGAGATCATTTAACATGTTAAAATAATCATCTTTTAAAAAATTCCAGTTAAATCAGTGGATGGAAACTAAATATAAATAACTGATTCAGTTTTGGAAAAGCTGGCAACATATCAAATTTTGAGTCTCCCCTACCTGGTAGGGTGTTTGCCAGAAGTATTTGACATTTCACTCTGCCTTGACTGAAGGAGTCCTGCCTCTGTGATGATATGCTACTTACCTTGATTCCTCTTAAAGATTAGTAGAGAGAAATTTGCTGGTGAGAGCTCTGCCAGAAGCATTTATTCTGAAATTGTAATATGAGTAACTATGTTAACACACTGAAAACTTGGGCTGGAAAAAGGCTCTTCTTATTAAAAACTCAGACTTCCGAAAGTTGCTTGGGGGTTATCTAATGAAAAGTGTGGCCTTTCACCTGTTGGACCTTTGCAGGAATCTCCAGAGGGGCTTTACTGAGAGAACACACCACCGGCAATGCTGCCTTACTTAGCAGGCATCAGAATAATAGCAATAATAATATTTATGCCCTGGTCTCCGAAACTGTCTTTTCTAAAACACACCACAGGCATTCTAAATTCACTATCTCATCACTCCTTCTTTGGGCCCTCCGAGGCAAAATGGCTTGTTTACCTCCTATTTACATATAAATAATGAGAGAGTGGCCCATCAGCCTGTGTAACAGCTTTGACCTTCACTTGCTGGCCTGTGTCACACAGTCTCTTCAGATAACTGGTAGCTCATCTCAGAACAACTTAAAAGTGATGTTAAATCTCTTTTAAAAACAAAAAAGGTAAAAAAAAAAAAAACCTTAGGTTTTGCAAATAAAAAGGTATCAAACAAATTAGTTACCTACAGGTGAATGAAAAACCCATTTTTTTGTTCAAATACTTTCCAAATAGTCTAGGGCTGTGTGCTTCCCCCAGTCAGTCTCTAGTGGTGACAATAATTAGGTTTCTGACCTTAGGTTGAGGATCTTTCAGGGACAGGCACTTAAGTTTCATTTAACCCAATTTGATTTCATCAGGACACTGCTGAACATTAGATTTTATGCCCACAACCTGTAGATAGCAATAGAGAAGGATCAGAAGATGAGTCCAATTTATAAAAATCCCACTTTTCATTGTCTTTCTCTACCAAACTGAGTTGAGAAGAATCTAGTCTCAGTTTTTGAGGCAATCTAAGACTCAATTGCATCCCTGTCCTCCCTTCAAAAACCCTTCTTCAGCTCCTTGCCCACACGTGGCGCCGGCCTCCTTTGTCCGCATGAGGATACATGCTGCTTTATGAGCCACTAAAAGGATCAAAGTGACCCTGGGCTCACAGAAGATTTATATCATTCATGCACACGTTTAATAAAAGCTGGAATTTGATAGTTCTTGACTATTCTAGATTAACCGTTGCATTCAGGTGTATTTGGATTTAATGGAATAAAAAGAAGAAAATGCTGATGTTAACCCTTACATAGACCAGTTTCTACTACTTGGTCTAAGTTCAGATAGTTTATCTTCTGTGACATATATTAAGGACTATTGTTCATTCTTTACCATCTCATATTTTTTTCATGTGTGGCACTGGTTTCTTTACTGAAAGTGTATGCAGGTGTGTGTGTGATGTTTAACATTTAAAAACTAGAACTCTTGTTTATGGTGTGTTAGAATCCAAGATTTGGAACCAAATATCTTGAAACTAGAAGAGAAAACTTGTTTAACTTTAAACAAATGCTTCCATTGTAATTATTCCAGTGGATATTGCATTCACAATATTAGCTTTGTCCTTACTGTGAAAGTGATGCATAATCACCGAGGTGTGGTTAGATATCTAGGGTCTAGGCTGTCCTCACACTGATCTTCCTGGGATTTTTCTAGTAACATCTGAACTGAACACATCTCAGATGACACAGAGTATCCCAGAGCCAAAACATGATTTTAGAAAGGGGAAAACCAGTCTCTTCTCAGCTTGTTAAAACCGGACAGTGGTCTGCTTACTAATTACTAATTCTTCCTGCACACACAGAAATGAATCTATGTGCAACCCTCAGGTGCCAAACTCTTTGGGCTGAATTTCTCCTCTAAATCTCTTTTCTGTTGTTTCCTGTATCTTCTGAGTGAGTGAATATGCAGGTCTGGGGCAGAATTGGCCTCTATCAGCAGCTCTTGTAAAGGGATCAGATCAGCCTGCCTGGGAGGCTCTCTAATTGGAGGTTTATGGTAATACAATTGTTCCCCACCGGCAAGGCAACTCTCAGCACTCCCAAGCATTCAGGAAGAGAGAAAGCCAGGTTGATGGACAGGCAGTCCCAGCCCAACTTTGCCTGTGTTGGAATGGCCCAAAGTCGTCCCATCTGGCGACCCCACAGCTCCAAATTGGTGTCGGTTGCCATCAGCACTACTGTAAGATACTGCCAACTCATGGGCTTTGTTGCCGTGGAGTTTTGGGCTCAAGACTTCTCTTCAGATAACAAGGGTGCAAAGAAAGGAAAAGGCAGGTCCTCCTCAGGACCTGCTAAGGATATAGCCTTTCTTTGAAAATTATGTGGAGCGTAAGTATGGGAGGAATTATTCAGACCTTAAGGAGAAAGTGAGAATTGGAAATGTCCAGGCACTTGGAGGGAATGATTCCTGTCAGGGTATTTTTCTCACTTTTGCTACTAGGCAGCTATCAACCAGTTTATTGAGGGGTTTATTTTTGTGGAGTTTCAAACATGAAATAGCCTTTATTTCTCCAAATACTACTTTCAACATTTGCTGTCTCAGTGCCCTTCCAGCTGGGGTAGCAGATCCCAAAACTTCATGGTCACTTGAAATGATTAAAATTAATTCAGTCCAGCTTAAATCCCATATGCTCTTCTTTTCTTACCTTCCGACAGCATAGACTTCAGCTTGTAGCTCTGAGAGACTTCTGGTGAGGTAGAGAACATGGTCTCTGGTTTCCATACTTGCCCAAATCTGGGTCTGTTTTTCTCCAAATTGGGGGCTGGGTAAAGAAATTGGGGAGGCTGAGATCTTCTTCTGAATTTGGCCACATAGTCAGAGGTGTGGAAATGACAGTGGTCTCTAATATGTTCTGTGTCTATAGGGGTTTGTTGGCTTCTCCAGGGAGAAGACTCATGCACAGATGGTGTTTATGGTTTACATTGAGAAGGGTCCAGTTTCACCCTGGCCCTTCATGTCATTGAATGACCCTATCACAGAACACTGGCTCATTCTGCCTTTAATCTTGACAGTGGTCCATGACCCCAACACCACTCCTGCTGGATCATATCTTGCCCTAACCCACGGCTCCCTGGGTGGCCCTACTGCTCCCATATCATTTATTAAGCTCTGTCCCCCTTTAGTATCAGCCCCATAACCCACTGAAGAATTCTTTTGACTAATCCCAAAGGCAAATGGAGATTGGAATGGCACCCCACACCTCTGTTTCTTTCTTCCTGTCCTCAGTCTTCTTCAGAATAAAAAAAGGCATAGACACATGTTCACATATGCCCCCAGACTCTAGGGCTAATATGTGAAACTCTTCCAAAAAACGTAGTCTCCAAGTAGATTCCATCCATTCTGCCTTTCATCGATGCCAAGGTGGTCATAAAGAATCTCACCAAGAGTTGCATACTTCCCTTCTTGGAGGTACCCCATTCTCTATGGACGCTCCTTACCTGGCTTTTATGAGAGAAGCCATCCTTCTGGGTTTAAATTGAAACATATATTTAACAGAATAAATGTGCTATCTTCAAAAGATTATTTCTAAAAAGATAGTCCAGGGTTCCATCTCTGTTGAATTCCTTGATGGCCTGAAAATGCAGATTCCTAGACAGTTTTCTGTATTTATCAAATCAGAATCCCTGTATAGTGCCCAGCAGTCTCCATTTTTAACAAGTCTCACACTAGGAACCTTTGTGCCATAGAATAATAAGTAAAGTTATAGAATTAGAATACCAGTGAATCCTTTCCTTGAGAGCATGAGACATTGATTCTTCTTATTCCTCACAATACATTAGAATCATCCATGGGACATTTAAAATATACTCACCACTAATTAGGGAAGATACCCCAGAAAATAGGTGTGATCTTTTTCTTTTTCAAATCCTACTTATAATTTTTTTCATTACTTATTCTCTCCTATATTTCAGTGATTTTTGACTGAAAAAACCTCAGTCTCTTAGAATTCTTAGAAGACTTTCTCTTTTTCATTTGACCATAATTTGTGAAACATTATGAGAAATTAAGTGATGTGTGTGTGTGTGTCGTTCAATGCCTATGTAATTATCAACTAAAGAAAGGAAATTTAATTTTCCCCTTTTACTTTACAAGATGAGCAAGAAGCACTTTGAGTTCTTGACTTCTGAGTCTTCCCTGTCCCAGGTTGCAGTTACCAATTTTTTGTACTACAGAGCAACAACCTCCTTTTATTTCTGTTCTGGTGGTCTAGGCTAATGATTGAATTAGTACTGTTCCTTAGTGGGTGTTTGGGTAGTATGTTATGGTATTTTTGACATTTAATGGGGGAATGCTAAATATTTGGAAATGGGCAGGACAGTCTTGCAAAATAAAAATTTGTCCTGTGTCCTATATAACTTTCAAATGTTCCATTGATTGGGGCACCTGGGTGGTCCTCCCTCCCTCCCTTCCTTCCTTTCTTTCCTTCCTTCCTCCCTTCCTCCTTCCCTTCCCTTCCTTCCCTTCCCCCCTCCTTCCTTTTTTTTCTCCTTCCTTCCTTCCTTCCTTCCTTCCTTCCTTCCTTCCTTCCTCCCTCCCTCCCTCCCTCCCTCCCTCCCTCCCTCCCTCCCTCCCCACTTCCTCCCTCCCTCTCCACTTCCCCCCTCCCTCCTTTCCTTCCTTCCTTCCTTCCTTCCTTCCTTCCTTCCTTCCTTCCTTCCTTCCTTCCTTCTTCTGAGAGGTCAGTTATTGCTCCTTTGAAGGTAATAGATCCTCTTTATCTATATGCTTTTAAGATTTTTCTTTTTCTTTTTGACTTTTAGCAGTATACTATGATTTTTGTGTTATTTTCATTAGCATTGTATCCTTCTTGAGGCTTGTAACAACTCCTGAGCTTTGACTACAAACTTGATGCTTGTAGTAATTATATAATTTCGGTTTTGGAAAATTCTTAGCTATTGTCTCTTGAAATATTGCTTCTGTCCATTTTATCTCTCTGTTCTTTCGTGGATTTCAGTTGTAAGCATATAGCCCTATCACTGGATCCTGAATGCTCTACTCTGTATTTTCCATTTTTAACTCTCACTTTACTGTAGTCAGGATATTTTCTTCAGAGCTATCTTTCAGTTCTCTACATCTCCATTCAGCCAAGTCTAATCTTTGGTTAAACCCATTATTTGAGTTATTAATTTCAGTTTTTTAAAATATATTCTTGTTTTTACTTTAGGCATTTTTATTTAATTTCATTTCATAGTTTTATTTCTTTGCCAACATTATCAGTTTTGTCTTTTAATTACTGGAATATAGCAATAATAAATAATTTAGGGTTCTTTTTTGATGACTATTATTTCGATTCCCTATGAGTCTATTCCTATTCTCTTTTTCTCTTGGTTTTCTCTTGGTGGTCATGGCTTATCTTCTATATACCTGGTTATTTTGTGTTGAGTGCCAAAAATTATATATGAAAAAGGGTAGATTAAGGTGAGGCTCTGGTTTATGTTATTTGGGGTGGTGGTGGTGATGGTGGTGATGGTGATAGGCAGCTAGAGTACTCTGTGCTAGATTGACTTTTATCAGTCAAAACTTACACTTATTGAAATCTGACTTTCAGTCCCTGATAAAGCTAAGCTATTTCTGATTGACTCATATTCCTAGGGTATTCTCCTTTTACATCCCAGTGGCAAGTTTACAGTATTTGTACGGGCTCCTGAACTTTGAGAAGATTAGCACTCCAATTTTTGCCACTTAGCTATATGAGTTTACTGAAAGCTCTACTTGGTTTCTCAGCTTCTCAGCCTCTTCTTCCTAAATTGGCAATTAACTTAAGAAGGAAAGTGGCCCTAGATGTTGGAGTCATTCCCTGAGCTTCCTTCCTGTCTTGGATCTTGGCTTTATAATTTGACACTGACATGATACCTCTCTATGCCATCTGAGTTATAGTTTCCAATTTTTTTTTTTTTGTGGTTACTTTCAGCAATGGAGTTTTCCTAAAACAAATCTAGGCTGCTAATACGAGAAGCAGGCCAAAAAACAAAATATTTTTAATGATTTTTAATATTTCCTGAATTTTCCACAACCATAATCTAAAGAATTAGGCAAACTGCACATTCTGAGGAACATTCTCCACAAGACTACCCTCCTGCCTGTACTTCCAACAGCAGCCACAAATTCATGGGTTTCAGGCCTATCCTCATTTCAGACTCGTTGGCTACGAAGTCAGGAGTCCCCACACACTCCCCAGCTTTAATAATTTGATAGAACAACTCACAGAAATCCATAAAGTGGCATACATATGATTATAGTTTTATTGTAGCTAAAGGATATAAATTAGAACCAGCCAAAAAAGGAGATGTGTAGGGTGAAGTCAGAGAGGGTTCCAAATTCAATGCTCCTGTATTTTTAGTGTACATTACCCTCTTGGCATTGATGTGTGACAATATGCACAAAATATTGCTGAACCTGGAAAGCTCATTTGAGTTTCAGTATCCGTAGTCTTTTTTTTTTTTTTAAGATTTTATTTATTTGATAGAGAGCGCACAAGTAGGCAGAGCAGTAGGCAGAGGGAGAAGGAGGTTCTCCTGTAAGCAGAGAGCCTGATGTGAGGCTCAGTCCCAGGACCCTGGGATCATGACCTGAGCTGCTTAACCGACTGAGCCACCCAGGCACCCCTCCAGAGTTTTTTTTATTGGGGTTTTATCATGTAGACATGATTCATTGAATCATTGACTGTGTAATTGAACTCAGTCTGCATTCACTCTCCTTTGCCCAGAGTTCTAGCTGATATCCTGTGGTTCAATCCTCTGTTCATATGGTTGGTCTTTCTGGAATAGCCCTTCACCATCCTAAGTCATCTTACTAGCATAAACTGTCAGATATGTCCATGGGGCCCCACCGTGAATAACAAAAATGCTCCATTTAGGAAATTTCAAGGGTTTAAAGGTAGAACTGGATACATAAAGGCCAGCCCTCTCTTTGGATTGAGATCAAATTCTTTATTACACAGGGGAATATTGTGGACATTGAGGGAGGATTTCAGTATGTTTTCTTCAGAATGTTACCATTACCATACTACTGACTAAAATATGCTTGAGATGTTTGTTAATACATTACAGCTATATCAGTCTACACCTGTGGCTATTAAGTCATAAGGATTCTTTGTGGTGATATACTCATCAGATTCTTTCCTGGTATTATCTAGTGAAATCATATTACAGTATTGACATAGAGAAACATTATTTTATCATAATGTATTTTTCCTCTTACTTTTCCTTTATAGTACAAATAGGGCATTGCATGTTTCTCTCTTTGTTTTGAAATTAATTAATATGTAGGCTATGAATTTTAATCAGGATAGTGAATCATGAATTACCAAATATTTATTATAAAATAGGTGCCACCAGTTGCGAACCACCTAGTCCAGCCCATTTTAGTTAGGGATGAGCGGGGACTGGATTATTGGGGAGATGTTCAAGTATAGTCTAATCTCCTGAGACCAATTGAAGATTGAAAAAAAAACCTGGAATTTTTTGGTTCTGTTAGTGATAGAGCCATGTAGCCTGCTTGCATGTAGCACTTGCAGGGCTGAGCAGGACACTGGCCAGGAGATGTTTTGGCCTGGTGAAAGAACTAGGCTAGGTCCAAGTACTATAATATTGGGAATAGTAGAAGGGTGCCTGCAGCCAGCCTAGCACTGAGGTTTACAAGGGTAATAAAGCTGACAGCCTTTGGTATTTACAGAGGGCTTGGATTGATGACCGGAAGCGCTTCCTCCATTTTCTGGACTTTTTATCCCTCCTGGTCCTGTCAGGACCTCAGAGGGTAAAGTCAGTATATAGAACCTGGCTGCTAATGGATATTGCCAAGCCTAACACATGGAAGCTTGAAGTGGGATTGACTTGAGTTCTAAAACTATGTACATGTAACAAAATGTTATGAAACTATTTGTACCTGTTATGTGTCCAACTTGGGATGCATACAAGAGGTGTATAAAATATGCAGAAATTGATGCCTTCTCAATGGAACTTAATGTCCAGTAGGAAACAGAACTATATCCTATATAACTACCCATCCCCCACCCACAACACACCCAAGATATTTAGAAATGAAGCAACGTGGTACATAAGGAAAGTACTGAACATGAGCTGAGTAGAAAAAATAAAACTGGTCTCATGTTCGTAAATTGGAATTTGGTATTTTATTAAAATCCAGTTTGAAATCTCCTTACATCTATGACATGGGCAGGGGGTATAAATGTGCCTGTTTTTTATACATCTTTATTTTTATTCTGACAAAGCTAGTATAGTAGATACTGAATAAAGGAATCATCAGACTTCCAATGTTTATTTGACATAAAGGAATTCCCTTTGTGTTGGAAACTCCATTTACCTACAAACCTTGGAGATACTGAGGGTTCAGTTCCAGACCACTGAAATAAAGTGAGTGTTGTAATAAAGCTTGTCAAATGAATTTTTTGGTTTCCCAGTGCATATAAAATGTATATACTGTAGGCTATTAAGTGTACAATAACATTATGTCTAAAAAGTGTATATTCCTTAATTTAAAAATATTGCTAAAAAATGCTAACCATCATCTGAGCTTTCAGTGAGTTGTGATTTTTTTTTGCTGTTGGAGGGTCTTGCCTTGATATTGATGTTTACTTACTGATCAGGGTGGTTATTGCTGAGGGTTGGGTTAGCTGTGACAATTTCTTAAAATAAAATCACAATCATGTTTGCTGTATCCATTGACTCTTCCTCTCACGAATATTTCTCTGTAGCACGTGATGCTGTTTGACAGCATTTGATGCACAGAACTTCTTTCAGAATTGAAGTCAATCCTCTCAAACTATGCATGCTTTATCAATCAAATTTATGTAATATTCTAAATCTTTTGTTGTCTTTTCATCAATTTTCATAGCATCTTCACCAGGAGTAGATTTTATCTCAAGAAACAACTTTTATTTTCTTTTCTTTTTTTTTGTGCTCATTCACAAGGAATAACTCCTCATCTATTAAAATTTTATCATGAACAATTTAGTCGCACTTTCAGGGTCCACTTATGATTCTAGTCTTCCTGCTGTTTCCACCATATCTGCAGTTACTTCCTCCAGTGAAGGCTTGGACACCTCAAAGTCATCCATGAGAGTTGAAATCAACTTCTTCCAAATTCCTGTTAATGTTGATATTTTGACTTGTTCTCATGAGTCACAAATGTTCTTAATGGCATCTAGAATGGTGAATCCTTTCCAGCAGGTATTCGACTGACTTTCCCCAGATCCATAAGAGGAGTCATTATCTATGGCAACTATAGCCTTACAAATGTATTTCTTAAATAGTAAGACTTGAAAGCTGAGATTACTCCTTGATCTCCAGGCTGCAGAAGAGATGTTGTGTTAGTGAGCATGAAAATAACACTAATCTCATTGTACATCTCCATTGGAGCTCTTGGGTAACCAAGTGCATTGTCAATGAGCAGTAACATTTTGAAAATAATCTTTTTTCAAGCAGGTTTCATCATCAAACTTAAAATATTCAGTAAACCATGTTGTGTACAGATGTGCTGTCATCCAGGCTTTGTTATTCTATTCGGGCAAAGACAGAGTAGATTTAGCATAATTTTTAAGGGCTCTAGGATTTTTTGAATGATAAGTGAGCATTGGCTTCAACTCAGGTCACCAGCTGCATTAGTGCTGAACTAGAGAGTCTGCCTGTGCTTTGAAGCTTTGAAGGCAGGCACTGACTTCTCCTCTCTAGTTATGAAAGTCATAGATGACATCATCTTCCAGTATAAGGCTGATCTCCTTTGAAATCTGTTGTTGTGTAACCACCTTCGTTACTGGTCTTAGCTAGATCTTGTTTAACTTGCTGCATTCTCTGCATTAGCGCTGGCTGGTTTGTCCTGCACTTTTCTGTTGGCGGATGCCTTTTTTTTTTTTTTTTTTAAACCTCACGAACCAATCTCTGCTAGCTTCAAACTTTCCTTCTGCAACTTCCTCACATCTCTCAGCCTTCATAGAATTGCAGAGTTAGGGCCTTGCTCTGCAGTAGGCTTTGGCTTAAGGGAATGTTGGGGCTGGTTTGATCCTCTATCCAGACCACTCATACTTTCTGCCTGTCAACAATAAGGTTGTTTCACTTTCTTATCATCTGTGTGGTCATCGGAGTTGTACTTTTAATTTCCTTCAAGAACTTTTCCTTTGCATTCGCAACTGGGCTAACTACTGGTCACAAAACACCGAGCTTTTGGCCTGTGTCAGCTTTTGACATGCCTTACTCACTAAGCTTAATCAATTTCTGGCTTTTGATTTATAGTGAGAAACTTGTGACCCTTTCTTCAGTTGAACACTTAGAGGCCATTGTAAAGTTATTAATTGGTCTAATATCAATATATCATGTCTCAGAGAATAGGGAGGCTTAAAGAGAGGGAGAGAGATGTGGGGACTACAGTCAATGGAGCAGTCAGAACATACATAGCATTTATCACTTAACTTTGCTATCTTAACATGAGAATAGTTCGTGGTGCTCCCACAATTACAGTAGTAACACTAAGGATTCACTGATCACAGATCACCATAACAAATAATTAGAATTTTTGAAATATTGCGAGGATTACCAAGATGTGACACAGAGACATAAGTGAGCAAATACTATTGGAAAAGTGGTGCTAATGGACTTTCTACTTGCAGGGTTGCCACAAACCTTCGATTTGTAAAAATAAACAAAAAACCCCTCAATATCTGCAAAGTACAATGAAGCAAAGCACAATAAAACAAGGTATGCCTGTATTACTTCAAAAAAAGACAGGAAGATAATGATCTAGGATCAATTTCTTAACTATAATCTAGGAAAAGTGGAGATATTTATAAAAGGGATAAATGAACAAAAAGGGAGGGTGGGAAATATAGACAGCGTGGACAAAAACTATCCCTGATGCCAGGAGAAAAAAACAAATCCAAAGAGAAAGCTTATACATTTATGAGATTTTCTAGATGTCACACCTAGGCAAGCAATGCTGTATAAAATATTAAGCAGCTCTAATGCTGACTGAAAAAATTTATGGAGTCTGAAGTACCTGTCTTAAATCATATCCGCTGCTTACCTCTGTTTCTCACTCTTTAACCAAGCTTCTCTGAGGGCTTACGTTGTGCCTTTTTATTTCTTTGGATTTTGTGCAAGGACTAAGCTTTCAAGAAATGAGGAACACCAGGGGTAGAGTATTAAACATAGAGAAGGTTATTTCCGTGAGAGGATGCGCCACTGTTGGCTGGAGCTGTTCATTTTGGATGCTGAGCTTGTTATCGTAGGAAACAAATAGTACTTTGTTCCTTCTTTCCCTCCCATTCTCTTCTTCCATTTATTCTTTCTGCAATTATTTACCCAGCAACTTCTAGTTTGCATGTAATGTACTGGAAACCATGAGGGATGAAAAGTTATGTGAAACCTATTCTCCAGCCTTCAGAATCTTTCACTGAATTTGGAGAGAAAAATAAATCTTGCAGTGAATTTTGTAAATAAATTTTTTTTGGTATAAACAGCTAATACATTAAGTTATGAGATAGGTGCCTGCTTAATTGAATTAAAGAGTCATTAGTGAGAAAAAAGAAAGAGTTGTGTTTTATTCATGACTTCTTTTATACATTCATCCACTAATTTCAGGGAAAAATACACTTATTGAGCAACTCTTATGTACCAGCCTTTGTTTAGGCAGTGAACACTGGTTATAACCAGTAATTTTTATCCTAGTGGAGAAAACTGTAGATAATAAATAATATAATTTTCAGATATTATATTCTGAAAGATATATATATGTTCTGAAGGAATGAAACCATTCTGAAGGAACAAGATTTAAGGAGCCAAGAAGTTGCAGGGAGCTGGAGAAAAACTAGGAAGGCAGCTTCATGGAAACTAAGACAAAAGAGGATTATCCTATTTCCTATCCATTGGGTATAGCTCTTTGAATCCTCTGTAGTCCCTTAGTTCCTTTGTTCTTTTTGCTAAATGACAGTCAACAGAGAGATCAAAATAGCAGTGTTTCAAGGTGAACATTTGGTGAGCATCTCTTCAATATTCTAGGCAGAAAGTCTATCTAGACTTGTGGAATAACTATGGGCCTCAGGATCCATCCATATGTCCATGACTATTTATTAAGCTGCTTTCTGTTATACTGCACTTCTAGAACTCTCCAGCTTCTGTCTGACTCAAGGGATTGAGCTGCATGGAATTTATCAATGGGCTCATTTGCCCATGGCTTCTGGTTTGGTTCAGCCAATGCGGAATCCTGGTAGGAGTTGAGACCATGGGTTTGGGTTATTTATTCACCCAGTCCCCACTGTGGTATCATCTGAGTCTGATTTTTCTTTAGCAGAATTCACAGATTTATTCAAGGAAGCTGTCTCTGTACAACTCTCTCCTTCCAGTCCTGTCAACTGCTTCTGCCCCCATCACTTCAGGCCTAGGGACAGCAACCAGGCTATCACTAGTGCTGGTGTTCTTTTGGTTTCTCTATATCTTGTCTTTAGTTTCTAAAATAATTTTTCTATCAAATTTTCATCAGTTTTTCCTGATTTAGATGTACTGTTTCTTATTTGACACCAGATATACAGAAATTATGATCCAGTTGGAGCAATTAAATATTAGCCAAACTTGTGTCATAGATTCCAAGTGACATAGGAATTCAGAGAAGGGAACAGGAGGTAACAGTGACAGGGATTGGGAGGTCAGGAAAAGAAGGCTTATGTAGGAGATGTGCTGAAACTGAACTGTGCAGAATAGTTGATGAGAAGAGGGTTTTAAGCAGCTATGGAAAAAATTATCCAAGTTTTAGGCAAGGAGAGAAATATGAGCAAGATCACTAGGTGGGTATAGTGTACTGTTTGAAGAAGTGGAATTTTAGATCCACTCACGGTAAAATTTGTAACCTGGCCTTGGCCTGTCCTTGTCAGACTATACACTCCATGTCTAAGTGTGGTATAATAAAACATATATTTAGCTTTTGTTTCTCGTCCTGGCACAGAGTTCCTAAAGCCCTAGGAATGTTCTAAAATATAGAAATGTCTTCTTTGTTATTCATAATGAGCCTTTCTCACCATGTCTGAGTTTCTGCTACAGGTGACTTGGGGTGGGGTCTCTCCATAGTTTCAGGGTGGAGCTGGTCATCAGAGAGACCAAGCACAGGATTAGAAGGTGAGGAATTTCAGCTCCCACTTTCTAACCTTGGGCAGAAGAAGAGAGCTGGAGATTAGGTTATAGAAACTCTCGAATAGTCTCTGGGTTGGTGAATACATCAGCGTGGTAGGAGTTGCATGCCTATAGAGGGCATGGAAGCTCTGCACTCTTCACTTCTATGCTTTTCCCTGTGCATCTTTTCCATTTAGCTGTTCCTGAATTGTATCATTTATAATTAAACAGTAATTATAAGTAATACCTTCTGAATTCTGCGTCACTAGCCAATTATAGAACCTGAGGAAGGAGTCATGGAAACCCTTGAATTTGTAGTCAGCTGGTCTGAAGTGGGTCTCCTGGGGACCCCACTTGTGGCTAGTGTCTGAAGTGGGAGCAGTCTTATGGGACTGAGCCTTTTAACTTATAGAATCTGATGCTAACTCCAGGTAGATAGTGCCAGAATTGAATTGTTGGTCACCCAGTTGGTGTCAGAGAATTGGTTGTTGGTATTGGGCGAAAAAAAATCAAGACAAGCCAATCACAATTTCTTTTACTTTACAGCAAAGTACTCTAGATTCCAAACAGTTGTGAGGTTTGTCCTTGCCTCTTCCCAGTGGCTCTCAACAGCAAATCCATTTTCAGAGTCAGCAACCTGGCCCAGCCTGCAGTGTTCCAGTCAGGCCAGTTATGGTCTGGTTGTCCTTTGGACATCCCACAAGGCAGGGACATAACTGCCCTGTGGCCTACCCATTCCACAGCACAGGAACCCACTCATTAACAGGAATCTTAATGAGGATGAACACGGCAAGTGTTTTCTTCTTTCTTCTGTCTTTCTTTGTAAACTGAAAGGACTTTAGCTAATGCTCCATAAAAACTGGCTTAATATACAGTTATTACAAAGCTTCAGATTTTTGACAGATTAAGTGCTATTAAATCACCTTACTGTGAAGGCACTAAAAGGTCACAAGATGAATTAGTTCAGGCCATCTTCTCTCAGTCTTCAGCAACCAGATCCATTCAGACCTGCCTCCCCCCACCAAGAAAAAGAAAGAAGAATAAAAGAAAAAGGAACTGGAAATTATGACCCTCTAAATGTCTTCAGGATGGGAGGCTATGAAGAATGGCACTGCCTTGTCATGGGAGGCAGATGGGTTTTTATCAGCTTGGAGGGCAATTTTCTACTTTATTTTTTTCCCCCTTTGGTTGACTGTGATCCATAATGTTGCATTTTGCCCTTTAGGAAGAATTTTCCAGTTGACAGACTTGAGAGCCATACTCTATCCCAGTGCTTGGGAAGGAAGGAGAAGGGACTTCAGCTGGATTCAGTACTTTTAGCAATACAGTCCCAACTGTTTCTTTAGAGTTTCTTTTCTTTCTCTGGTTGTGCTAGGAGAACTAAACCTAAATTTATATAGCAGACTGCTACTCTCATAAATGCAGTTTTGAAGGTTCTGATAAAAAATAAAGCAATGCATCCTGTACATTAAAGATTACTGTTAAGAATCCAGCGTATGGAATATTGTTACTGAAGCGTGGCAGGACAGATCCAGGATTACTAACAGCCATAGTAGTTGCTATAATTTGAAAACAGTAGCATTGTTTATTTTTCTGCTTTTTTTCTTCCCTGAATAACCAATTTACAGAAAAACCTCAGATGTGAAAAAATAAAAGTCAGTCTGGGAAAATAGGAACATTATTTCCCACGATGGCAAATTTGGTAGTAATTTTTTCCCCACACAGGTAAAAATGAGACACAATTTTAGGTTGGATCTTTGTGCGTGACTACCCTAGCCTGTCTCTCAGTAGTTGGTATCTTGTGTGGTTCTGGGGAGGGGCTCTGTTAACACCTGGGGTCTTGGTCTAATAACTTAGCTACAGCTGCATTAAACCCATCCTGGGGGCCCCTCAGCATAGTTCGATCATATGTATATACCATTTCATATTGATCTGCTCTCTTCCAGTTAATTTTTCATCCAGATCTTGCTGGGGAAATCAGACATTCTTGACAACATTTAAACATGCACACCCAGAGACTCAAACTCACCCAAACATAAGCATTAGTACTTACTTCCTGTATCTCCTCTTGTCTCTTTAATCTTAAAGCTTCAGAAGCTGCAGTTTGCTAACTGGGAGGAGTTTCAACAAAAGACCCATTTGGAATGGGGTGGGGGCATAGTAATCCTTCTGTGGACTTGGGTGCAGATTTTTGGTTAAGCTTAAACCTACCTTGGAGAGAAAATACAAGGTCCTGGATGACAGGTTGTTTTGAAGCAAGAGGAAATGAAACAAACATTGGTCTTAGGTGCTTGCATTTAATGAGATGCAGAGAAATCCCATGATGACCCACAGTCATTTGGTACACTTTGTGAACCCATTTTTCTGACTCTAAAGGCCACACTCTTTCCCCAACACTACTCAGCCTCTTTAGACTTTATTCACTTACTAAATTAACGTTTTTCCTTTCCTGTAATGTGGCAGAGATGATGACAGCTGATCTCATCCACTCCTCAGAAGCACACAGTAAGCACATGAGACAAGCTGCAGACTGCCTCCTGTGGTGGTTGCCCTACCCACATTTTACAGATGAAAGAGCTACGATCCTAAGAGGGTCACGATTGGGGAGTGGCGGATCTAGGCCCAGGTCTACAGCTTTCAGTTCTCCATGCAGGATATCTTCAGTTATACCTGGCTGAATTGGTTCTTCAGGCTCTTCTTCTCTTTCCCTGATCTTAGTGTCCACGTGGTAGCTCTGTTTCTCTCATATTACAGCAAGAGAAAATAAAATGCTGTATCTATTTACATGATTTCTTTGTTATTCTGGCTAGCTTATCAATGAAATAACAGATGAGATTATCTGAGGGTTTCTCCTCAAAGAAAGTCCCAGTGAACTGTTAACTCTGATGGTAGTATGGCTATAAACATTATCACTTTTCTTCAAAGTGTTGGTTGAGATGGTTCATTAAGAGAAGTTCAAGAGGTATAATTGTAATTAACTCTATCACTTAACTTTGAACAAAAATGATTTGATCAAATCTAATATACTTAGTAGTTCTGAACAAGCCTTCAGATATTCAAGAGCCATCGAAGAAAACTGGAAAGAAGATGAAGGAAGAACACAGAAGGCTGAAGAAGTGTATGTACCATTTAGACGTAGTGTCAAGCTCAACTTCATTATTGTCAGTAGCCAGAAATTTTTATACCTATGCTTTGACCTTGGACATAATCTGAGAAATAACATCTCCAGAACATTCACAGTCCTCAGGGCTCACCGCTATGAGTCGACTAAGGAAGGCTCTGTTCTTGGATTTTGTCTGCTTGGTGTTGATGCTAACGCCTGGGTTCCTGAAGTGCTCGTTCTTGGTGGGTGAGTGCATCACCCTCTTCCTTTCTTATCATCCCACCAAGGCGCTCACTCAGGAAAAGAGAGATAAGTAAGGGCTCTGCTGGGTTTTCTGCCTTGGATAACACATGCTACCAGAAGGAAGGTGGCCTGGTCTACTCATGCAAGCCTTTCTTCTTCCAATTCTTCTGTTCTTTCTATCAGAAATGCCCTATCCCAGCTCTCCTCTTGCCAATTTTGATCAGTCCTCTAACTTAACTCATGTGCTCATTCCAGGAACTCACCTGTGTGTTCTAGATATTTCCTGCTTCCTGCCTTCACATTTGGGCTTCCTTGTCTGCATGTGTTGTGTCAGTCTTCTGACCCCCTCTCCAATACTTGGACCCTGTTTATTGAACGGGTGAATAGATCATTTCATTTATTTATAGGTAGCATTTTGCAGGAGGGAATGTTGTAATACATTTGATTTCTAGCTGGTTAACTTTGTAACCCTTGAGAACTCACGCTGTTCGCCATTTGAAGAATAAGCTCTCAACCGAAAAAGACACTTTTATACAATCCCACATGCACAGACTCCCTTACACTTCCTTTATATCACCTTTCCCTCAAATATTAGCCCAAATCTAAATTCTTCTACAAACCTTTTTCATCCTGTCTTCCTTCAAAATCTTACATCCTCATATTCTGGGTCACTCAGTGGGCATATATATGTAATATTGTATTTATAATTATTATTTTCTTTAAATGTCCTGTCTCCTCATTTGTGCTGTAAACAAGTGTGGGGTAATTGGTTCTAAGCCATAAACTTAGGGCAGTTTTTTGGTCATCACAGGCACATAATGGATTCTTGTTCTTGCTGTTACACTCTACTTTTATCTTTGGTATCTACTTGGTAGTCCTTCTGTTTTAGTTTCCTACAGGAGATGATAGTACTTGTCCATTTCTATATATGCCCTCTTTCTCCAGTTGAGTGCTAGGCCATGTGTCTCCCTCCCATAGTGCACAGTTTGGTGCCTTGTCCACAGTAGATGCTCAAAAAATACTTGCTAATGAACTTATCTCCATGGATTTTTGTTTTGAGCATCAAACAACATAATGCTTGTGAAAGTGATTTGCAACAAAAAAAGAAAAAATGTAAATGTAAGGGATTAATGCTGTGATTCAATGAACCTAGTCCCAGGCCAGCATGTGATTTGATGGTGATGATTTAAATCCCATAGGTCAATATGCAACAAATCCTTCTCAGATTCACTTCCTTTTAAAAGGCACAATATTATACAGGTTTATAATCTCACATTTCCTAGTTAAAAAAAAAAAGTACATTTCTAGCTGAATGTGTGTCACGCTCTGGGGCCCTACACATCTAAATATTTAACAGGATTGCTTTATATGCCCTTATGCCGATGTTGCCGATATGTGATTTGGCTTTTGCCCAGTGGGTCCCTGGGCTTTTCATCATCCAGTGCATATATTGGCTGCAGAGTGCCTGGGCAGCAAGAATAGTGGGGTTGCTGAGGCATCGAATGCAATCAGAATGTTATTTAGAAAAGCTGGCTTGGCAGCCAAGCCTCGCACACATCTTTTATTACACTGTATCTTTGTGACATATTATTTCTGCTTCACAAGGTCACCTGACCCTGAATGGGACCTGTGGTCCATTGATAACACGGCTGGATGACGGCCATGGCATGAGTTAGGACTGGACACAGACAAGGATGCATCTCTAAAAGTCCCGGCCCGCCTTGGCTGAGTTCTCACATTTCTCTTGTACTCCTTAGCTCTCGCTTTCCCTGTTACTGGTGTGGGAGGAGAGTTAGAATGGGCAGACAGTGGTTTAATCAAGAGCTTCTTTCCAAAATAGGAGAGGTGGGGGTGGGGCAGGAATTGTAAGGAAAAGGTAAAACTCAGGACTTCCTACATATGAATTTTAGTTGTAAGATGAGAATCCGTGTCCCAGCGTCGGTGGCAGGACTTCTTCCACTGGTGCTCTCTTTCTTTGATTTCATATGTTTGCTTCTTGCCCCTGGCCAGCTCTCTGCCACAGCTCAGAATTCTACTAAGAGACCTTTATGTATTCTTAGGTTTGATCCCCACCTAAGCAGAGAATGATTTGTTCTTTGACCAGTTTACTCAACTGTGTTTATTCAGCATCTGCTGTGTACCCGGCACCATTCCAGTTGGTAAGGAGACCAACAGCAAACAAGACAAAGGTGGCCCTTTCCTCATGGAATTTATGTTCTGTAAATTTAGTGGGGACAGACAGATATAATCATACAAATGAGTAAATAAATAATGTCAGTAATCATACATTCTATGATGGAATACGGGGAATTGATTTCATTTAAATCGAGGGTGGTGGGGAAGGACCTCTCTGAGGAAGTAACATTAAACTGAGATCTAAATGACAAGGTACCAACAGTGCAAAGGTCCTGGGAAAGAGTGGCTCAGAAAAGGCTGTGAGACATGGATAACCTTTTCTGAGAATAGGCTGAATTCAGTGTCGGAGGAATGCTGTGGCCAAGGGGAGGTCAAGTCAAAGGAGTGGGCACTGTCAGACCCTGCATGTGCTTGTAGGTTATGTAAGGAGTAAGGATTTTATTTTATACAGATGGAAAGTTGCTGAAGGATTTTTTTAGAGAGAGAACATGTTTTGACTTATATAAAAATCACTCATTTATTTGCTTTTCTTAATAGTTTTGGCACATGTATTTATTGCTAAACAATGTAGTTTACCTTTTAACTTTTATGAGTGGAATTGCGCTCTATGAATGTTTTAGTGTCTTGCTACTTTTGTTCAACATTATGTTTGTGAGGAAAAAAAGGAGAGGTTATTCTGTATGTCAGGGTAATAGTTATCTTTACTGGGAAAGGAAAGGGTCACATGGGAGCTTTCGAGGTGCTAGAAAAGACTTATTCCTTAACCCAGGTAGTAATTCTACTGGTGTTTGTTTTATATGTAAGTGTTATACGATACAAGTAGGTGTAAAAATATTTCTGAATGTATTTATCAAATAAAAATTCTGAAAAGAGCTGTCATTAGCACTACATTTAGTAAGTTTTTTCATCAAAGTCTAAATATAAAAATACCAAAGTTTAAATGTTAAAGACAATTTCCTGGGAAAGATTAATTATCCTTCCTCTTACAATGGACTTATCAGAACAGCAAAGAAGAAAGGCAGAGAAAAGAAGAGGGTGTCTTTCTGTGTGGCAGAGTGTGGGTGTGGTGTGAGAGCAAGCCATGATGCACGGTGACGAGAATACTAGGAAGTCAGGAGACCATCCACAGCCTTAGCTCACTCACCAGCTGGCCTTCTCTCTTGAGCAAGTTGCATCTGCCCTCTGAACCTAGTGTCAGCATGTATGAATAGAGAGATGATCTGTCACATTGCTTGGCACATGGTAGCTAATTTACACATATTTGTGTATTTGGACACTTTGATTGTAAAAGAACTCCTCAGGACATCTCCAGCCTTCAGATTCTTTTACTTTGTAGCCTAGCCTGGAAATCCTCACTCATAGAGCATTTTGTTTCTACTTCAAGATTAGAAGTGATCACAGTGTGACCTGACAGTCAACTGTGTACATATGGGCAGAATCCCAAGAATCTAGCATAGCCATGAGCTCACGCTCAGCAGATGACTAACTCAAGGCCTCTCTTTCTTCAAAGGTTTAGATTCTGTAAGGTGAGTTCGACTGAGATAAGGGTCACTATTATGGATATATTCTTATTCTAATATATATTCTAACAAATAGATTCAACATGATTTAGAGTCAGACAGAACTGACTTCAAATCCTGGGGCTGGTTGGTAGCTCAGCAGTTTGGATCAAGTTCATGCCTCAGTTTATATTTTCTGTATTTCCTCAGAGATGTAACTGAAACACCAGTATCCATCTTGTAGCTCTGTGACAATGTGTGCAGCACAGTGCAGGACACACAGTGGGCTCTCAGTCCCTATGAGTCTCCTCCCTGATCTACTGCTGTGCAGGTCTCCTGAAATCAAACCAGGAGTTACAAGTTGAACAGGCCAAACGTCTCCACTGGCAGGTCATTTTCATCATCAGTGTCTTGGTGATAAACCAAAATGTCATTTGCACTTTGGCGTAGGATACACAGAGAGGGTCAGTGCATAAAAATAATATGATATACCTTTCCTTTCAGAAAGAAATGTGTTGTTTAACCAGGTGACAATATCATGCTCCTTTTGTAGCACTGAGCTGAAGTGTAGCAGTATTTTTTTTTCAAAAATATATTTTCATGACCAAGTGGGTGCATTCTGTCAGGCAGGGCAGCTGCTGATAGGTAGGCAAGGAAAAGAGAGGAATTATGCAGACATTTCGCAGTGTAAATGTTAGAACAACTCAACTGTATGTGTGTTCAGGAGGGTTCAGTAGCTCTGGTGAATGCAGCTCCAAGAAATAAAATGACACCCTCCCTTAACCATTATGCTAATGGACAGGATGGGAGGGGCATCTCTGTGAGAGCAGGCACTTGGGAGACAAGACTTCTGGGCTCACATCCCACTCCCAGCAACATCTCCCACTGTGATCCTGGGCAAGTTGCTGAACTCCACTGTACTTTAGTTCTATTTCTCCATCTACAAACCCAAGCTAATAATAGTTACCTCCGCTGCAGGGGTGGTACAAAGATTAATGAATTAATGAGCAGAGCATGCTGTGGAGAGAAGGTAGGCTGTAGAAATGTGATCATTTCCACAAATCTCTGATTTGCACAGGGTTTGCCACAGCAGCTTTTCTGAATGTTATGCTCATTCCCCTCTTCTTCACTGATAATGAACTTGTACGTCCCATTTCTGCTCCTGTGAGATATGGATGCTCTTGTCCAGGAAGTGATGAGCTCTTCCATGGCCTCCAAGCCTGGGTGCAGTGTGAAAATGATAAGGAGAGAGAGCCTGAGTCACAGAATGATGGAAATTGGAGGAAGATACAAGATATGAAAGAGCCTTAGCTTTAAAATAAATAAATAGCTTAACCACTTTCACAATTTTGCAGTTTTATCTGAGAGAACAATAAGCAGTGATGAGTGGGAATATTTTTACAAAGTAAATGTCACAATGCAGAGAATATGAAATAAATTAAGTCTCATTTTCTAGTTTATTCATGATGTATTATACCAAGAAGCAGAATGTTGTTACATGTACCAGGGTATAGGGCAGATATTTCCCCTACTGTAGTGCTTTATATGGCTTCCTACCTGCAGCAAAGGTTAGAGCTAAGAAAAAAGAAAAAAAAAAAAGCAAGACAACTAATATCATCTGTAGATAAAAGCATCAGACGTTCCAATCTTACGAGTACCTGGGTAGCTCAGTCAGTTGGGCATCCAACTCTTGATTTCAGCTCAGGTCATGATCTTAGGGTTGTGAGATCAAACCTCATGTTGGGCTCATGTGCTGAGCATGGAGCCTGCTTAGGATTCTCTCCCTCTCCTTCTGCCCCACCTCCCCTCATTAAAAAAAAAAAAAAAAAGAAAAGAAAAGAAAAAGAAAGAAAAAAAAAAAGAAAAAGATACTCAAATCTTAGACCTGGGAAAACAAAGCCAAAGCTAAGCAACTCACAAACAAAAATCCTGGTTTCAGACCAGGGTATGAAAAAAATTAGTTAGGAAATGAAAATAAATAATTCCATTACATACATGATCCCATTCATTGGTCTTCATCTTGGAAAGTTAAATTTTCGATAGATTTTAAAGACAGAGAGACTGAGGTTCACAGTCGTCATAATGATCTTGCTTAGTTACAAAGCTAAAGTGGTGAGCTGGGGTTCAAACCCAAGTCTCAGTCATGCCGATACCTGTGTTTCAGGTACCTGTTCCCAGCTACCTGCAGAGAACAGGGCTGGTAGATGAAAGGAATTATCTGACGGTATTATAGGTATCTGTTGCAAATGCATCCAAGCATCTGTGCATCCATTTAACTGGCCTCCAAGTATTTGACAGACACCATTGATGTATATACAGAGTTGAGCCAAGGTAAAGAATATACCCTTTTCCTGAGTCTAACAAGCAGGACCCAGATTGCAAAGGCAAAAGGGTCACCAAGAGCATCCCACCCTGGAAGAATTGGGCTCTTATCCTAGAGTAGTGGCTGCTTGAACTTTGCTGGGTGCAGTGTCTCTGGGACCTGAGACTTTGATCCCTGCCAGAAGAGGATTTCCATTCAACCGAGCCCCATCTGGGGTAGAAATGCTAAGATAATACTGAAGGAAGGGTATAAAATACATACTCTATTGAGTCTCTGTTACCATTTCCTTATCAAAAACATGAGCAATAAAAGAACTTATAGTCTGGCAGATGAAAGAGAAAGCTAAGGGAATTTAGTTTACTCATACTCTAGCTAGAAAACCATTCCGGTCACATTCACACTAATCCACTGATCCCCCACTATTAAACAGATTGAACCCACTAGTCCTGCTGCCATTTGCAAATGGACCTGGGAATAGGAAACCCCAAAAAGGTGCTTTTTATGCCCATGTCCCAGTTTTTTCATAGACAGCTCTGTGTGGTGTACCAACATGCTTTCCTCTGTCATTTACAATCCTCACCGAGGTATTTGAGCATGGTAGAATAGGGGAATGAAATCTTTCACCTTTATGTATCTAGTGCTAAATAAAGATTAGGAGATCCAAACAGCCCTCATTGCCTAAAATGATGAATGCAGACAACTTAATAAAATTCCTTCTACATAAACCTTACTGGTATATACCAGTTTGCAACACTCCTTTTTCTCTTGAACTTACAGCACTTTCCGACTGTTCTACTTACCTGACACAGAACCAGGTGCTCTCTTTATGATGTGTATCTTTTTTTTGGTGCTCTGTTAGTTCCAGGTGCTATAACAAAATACCATAAAATAGGTGGCTTAAAAACAACAGAAATTTATTGCTCACAGTTCTAGAGGCTGGGAGTCTGAGATCAGGGTGCCAGCATGGTCAGGATTTGGTGAGGGCCCTTTTCCGGATGACAGACTTCCAATTTCTTATATCCTCAATATGGTGGAAAGAAAGCTAGCTCACTTTCTGGCCCCTTCTCATATGGGCACTGATCCTGTTCATGAGAGCTGCACCCTCATGACCTAATCACTTCTCAAAGGCCCCACTTCCAAATACCATCACATTGGGGAGTTAGATTTGAGCATATGAATTTGGGGGGAGGGGGCACAAACATTCAGACTATAACTGTTGCTGTTTAAAGTTTTCGTATTTATTGAATTTTTGCACTATCATACAATTTGTTATTTATTCATACCTTAGATCGTAAAGCAAACTATATGGACTTTATGTCAAAGACTGCATCTTCTGTATCTTTGTTCCCCTTTACTCCCCTGTATGCTCTGAATCTTGAAGATCCTTTAAACATTTAGTTATTAATTCACACAATTAGTTAATCTGCCTGAGGCTGTGGCCTGGCTTCAGGTGAAATTCTGATACCAATAAAGTTTGTCTTTGGTGTTTTTTCATCTTGCTCTCAAGTGCCATTATTTATTTATGTAATTGTTCCAACACAGTCCTTATTCCCAAGGTGCTACAGCCAGCTCAAAACTATGAGCTATTATGAAAGCAATCCTGATCACCATCTTAGCATTTCTTATCAAAAGTTATGAGTGGTCTACTCATTCATCAAAGAAAACATTTAGCAAGCTCACAATAGCCTGTATACAGCTGTGTCCATCTGGAATATGTGTCTCTCTTCTGTGCATGTCTGTAACTTTTCAGGTTTGCGGTTTGACGTTGAGCACGTCACAAACTTTCTGGGCCTTAAAAATGAGGAAGTTTGAACAAAATGATTTCTGAGATCTCTTTCAGCTCTTAATATTTCATGACCATGAAATTAGTGTATTAGAAACTGATTAAAATCTAAGAAGCTATAAAATATTCTTTCTCTTCAATCTTGTCAGTGAAATGAATCAGAGATATTACTACTATTCATGATCAACATGTGTGCAGCATTTTATAGCCTGCTAAAGATACACCCATTGTGCCCTTTGAAGTCACATAATACTGAGAAGTAGGAGTTAGTATTATTTCTGTTTGACAAGTGAGAAGATTGATGTCCAGAGAATTTTTTGTTGTAAAGAAGATAAACAGCTAGCTAGTAGAAGAACCAAGGACAGAACCAGAAACTTGCTGTTTAGACAAATCAAGAAAATTGTGCTTTATGCTTCCAGGGTATATTTTGATAACTATATAGGCTTATCTAATTAATCTTCCTTAACACACGATCATACCTGGTTTCTTCCTTTGCTTACTTACTAATAGCTATGCAGAGGGACCTTTTTTAAAAAAAAGATTATTTATTTATTTATTTATTTATTTATTTAGTGAGTGAGTGCAGGGGAGGGGCAGAGGGAGAAGGAGAGAATCTCAATCCAACTCCATGCTGAGCATGGAGCCCAGCATGGGGTTTGATCTCATGACCCTGAGATCATGTCCTGAGCCAAAACCAAGGGTTGGACACTTAACTGACTGAGCCACTCAGGCACACCTTAGAGGGACCTTAAGGTTAGAAACCCTGACCTTTCTTACAGGTCAAAATATATGAAAGCAGGGAATAAGGATCACTTTGTTAAATCCACCCTATTTGTCAGGGTCTAACATACATGCTACCTGTAGTTACTGTTAAAGTCGTTGACGAAATTACTTAGACAATTTGCCATGTTTTCACTCTTTTCTCTGTAGAGGGGTAACTTTTGAGTGTAGGAAACAGATACGGATTTGTATCTTTTTTGAAGTTTTATTTTGCTTGAGGGGTCGTCCTGGCCCTATCCCACTCTTGTATGTTGGTGTGTGCACACAGACACACCCCTCCATCAGCACCATTTCAGACTTTATAAGCCCACATGAAGACAGAGGCCTGCCACTCTCTTCTCCATGACACAGTCACTGCCAGTTGAGATGGGAGGAGTTTTTTTTACCTATTTTCCTTATCACCCCTCCTTCCTTCTAGGTATGCTTTTAAATTTGACCGCATTTCTTAGGTGCTCTTTGAGTACTAATGTGTTGTGTGCTAATTACTCCAGAAATGCACAAGCTTATACCACACAGATCATATATGTTATTATATGTGATGGATCCAAACTCAGAAATTAAGCATAAATACATACAAAATTATCCAAGGATTGGGTTCAAATTATATTAGGATCACCCATAAGAATTTGGCAGTAGAAATATTTCAAAGATAAACCTGTTGAAATGACTTACTTTTGACAACCCTTTCTGGAAGTTCAGCGGTTTCTTCCCTGCCCCCTCTCCCTTTCCTGCCTTCATGTCAGACTGGGCCATGTTTGAAATTCTTGAGCCCACCACTCGCCTGCTGTCTTTATATATACACTCATCTCTCCTGAGGAAAGATTTCAACTTCATGGCAAAACTGAAGAAAGCATGTCAGAATGCTGTCGGAGAGAGAACCTTCTTTTCTACAACTGTTTCTGGATGCCAGCCAAAATTTCCCTTTCTGGCTTTTACTCTTGACACTATCTCCCCACGGAGTAGAAGGGATATTTTAGCAACTGGCAGGTTTTAACAGTGCCCCTCAATGCCAGCATGGGCAGTCCAGAATTCAGAGCACTGACTCTGTCTTCATGTCGATATTAAATAAGCATGCCGTTTAAAGACAACGCCGGGCAACTTTTCTTTTGAGGCTATCTGGGGAGATTTTTTTTATTTTATTTTATAAAGGGTTTTATATAAGACATCAAATAGTTATGAGGAACGTGGCTGTGCTTTTTATAACACAAGAAAGGTTAAGAGCAGAAATTTTTATAGACACTGTAAGAACTTTCAAGGGACTAAAAGGCTCAGTGGACTCTGAAGACACATTTCACCTTCAGGAAGAGTATTCAAGTTCACCTGAGGAATCAACAAGTTACACGAGTTGGGATCTCTGGCTATGTCCCAGTTGTTGGTGGGGCTCTCCCTCTGAAATCTGCTTTGCAATTAATTGAAAGAGGATTGTTTCATGTGAAAAGATTTTGTAACATTACAGCGTAGAGGATACTGGTGTCTGGGAATGGTCAAACGGTATGATTTAGGCTCTGGATTTGCTGGAAAGAAAAGTGTTATTTTATTTTGGTGGTCCTCAGGGCCCCCAAGAAAAGGTGTGTGTGCATATAGGTGTTTCTTTGGAGAAGAATTTTTCTCTGGATCATTTTCTACCCTCCCTTAGGTTAAAGACTCTCTGTGTTGCACTGTGGACTACATGTAGAAGATAAATACTAGTGAGGTGAAGTTCTCTCACGTAGGCAGAACAGCTAGATGTAGAAAAGACAGCCTCTAAGAGAAAGAATGGATTGGGCATGAAGATGGAGTAGAAGTGAAAGAGAAGGAAAAGAAGGAGAGTAAATGTATTTATTTTATTTTAATAATTTTTATTTGATTTAACCAATTTTCCTCTCATTAGCTCATAGAATCCCCCCCCCTTTTTTTTTAATCTTTTGCTGGTACATATAATAGCATAGTAAGCAATCCTGTAGATGCATTTCACATGCACAGTGTCTTTTGAATTAAGTTTCATTTTATTTTGACTGGTACGTTTGTGTATTATATTCAGTTCTGTTTATTTGAATTCTGCCATGCTATTGTCCATTCATACCTTTCATCTACTTTTCTATTGTTGTCTTTTTTGAAATGTCTGTACATTTATTTAACTCATTATTTTTATTCTTGCTATCAATTTGTAAAAACACATTTATATTAAATATTTTCTTGTTGTCCTTTGTTTTTAATTTGGCTGATGATGTTTGTTGAATTTCAGAACTGTTCTATTTTTGATGCAAACACACTGATTGTTTCTCACACCCCCAAATGGCTTTCTTCCATAAGTTCTATGCTTATAAAAATCTCTCTCATCCTAGGAAAATATCAGTACTCTCTGATATTTTCTTCTAGCTTTCTATTGTCTTGTTAAAGAGAAAGGTTTAATATTTTGATATAACTAGAGTTTTTCTAATTCACCTTCTTATTGGCAGTTATAAAATAAAATATTCCATTCTTTTTACCATTGATTTGTGATGCTTTTTAAATTTTTCTCCAGTTACTGCTGTTATTGTCTCCATGAATTTTTTTTTCTGGGAGAAATCTTTCTCAACCAAAATATTTGTCAGCCAAATATTGGTCCCACTCTATGAACTTGAGCAGTGACTACATCTTTTGTAGTCTGCAGGTAGGCTTCTGCTGCACATTCCCAGCTCTTGCTTCATTACTCTGGAGGACAGATTGTCACCCAAAGCCACTTTGACCTTCTCTACCAGCTGAATCATAGTATGAGTATATGAGAGAGTACACATCACAGGAAGTCTTTCTTTCAAGACTTCTCCTTTTCTTTCCTTAACTCATACATCCATTTCAGTGTTTTCCTGGTGAGTGGACTAGTTCTGTCCCTCAGGATGCCAATTTCTGCTGTCTGTACTTATCCTTGAAACTTTTCCGCCCCCCTCTACTCCTCAGTAGTCTGGTTAATCTGGATCCTTTATTTATGAACCAAGAGGACCAATAAGAAGAAGAACAGCTATTATTCTGATGTATTGACACACATCCATTCTAGTTCCTTTTCGTGGGGGCATGGTATAGAGCTGTGCTATCCAGTATGGTAGCCATTAGTGCCGCACAGCTACCAAGAACTTGAAATATGGCTAGTCTGAATTGAGATGAGCTTTAGGTATAAAATACACACTGGAATTATGAAAAAATGTAAAATATCTCATTAATACTTTTTGTATAGATTATATCTTGAAGTGATAATATTTTGTATATATGGAGTACTATAGACTGAATATTTGTGACCACCCTTCCAAATTCAAAATTTGAAACCTAATCCCCAGTGTGAACACTTTTGAAAATGGGTCTTTGGGGAGATGATTAGGTCATGAAGGTGAAGCCTTCCTAAATAAGGATAGTACCCATACAAAAGAGACCTAAGAGCACTCCCTCGTCCGTTCTGCCATGTGAGAACACAGCAAAAGATGGCCATCTATGAACCAGGAAACAGACCCTTATCAGGCACTGAATCTGTCAGTGGCTTGATTTCGGCCTTCCCAGCCTCCAGAACTGTGAGAAATAAATTTCTGTGTTTTAAAAGCCACCCAGGCTGTGATATTTTGTTGTAACTCTCTGAACTAAAATAATTAATAAAACTTTATTTTTAAAAATTAATTTTACGGGCGCCTGGGTGGCTCAGTCAGTTAAGTATCTCGCGCTTGATTTCAGCTCTGGTCATGATCTCAGGGTTGTGGGATCAAGCCTGGAGTCAGGTTCCCCGCTTAGTGGGGAGTCTGCTTGAGATTCTTTCCCTCTGCCCTTCCCCCCCACTTGCTCTCTCTCTCAAAATAAATAAATAAATCTCTAAAATTAATTTTACTTATCTCTTTTTACTTTTTTAATGTGACTACCATGAAAATTTTAAATTACATGTGGTTCACATTTGTGAATTGCGTTATATTTTAGTTGAACAGCACTAGGTGTTTCGCTATTCTCATTTTTAGTGACATGGCTGTGTTCTTCTAATTAAGAGAAAATCTTCCCATGTTCTAGAAATAGATTGCCAGCTTTTTGGTCATATGAATGTCCTGAATCTTTATAAATAGATACTTACCAGTGATTTTATTCCCCTTGTGTATGTTTTTCTTAATGCTGGTTTCTGTTGCATTGGTTTAAAAAAAAAGTGGCTGGGTGATCCTGCTTCTCTCTGCCCCTAATCAGGTTCTTATCATTTTGTGTGTGTGTGTGTGTGTGTGAAGGAGAGAGAGAGAGAGCGTGCATGTGCACACATTCTTTCAGCATAATTTGGCAGCAGAGAGAGGGGCATCTCTTAACTTCTTTTCAATCAGATGTCAGGTAATTGTGTAGAACTATAGATCTTTGACATGACATTTACTCAAAGTATGTATTCTCTCTTTCTGTGTTACTAAGAAGTGAACATAACATGGTCTTTGAAGCCAGAGAGTCCTGGTATCAAACATGACACTGTTGAACTTTGTGGTCATAGCACACATTATTTACTTTCTCTTAGCCTCAGTTAACCCATCTGTAATAGGGGTAATCATAATTTTATTGAAGGATTATTACTCTCATTGCACCTGGCCTAGACCTCTCCCCTGTCTTTCCTTCTCTAATTTCATGCACTTAGACCCACTTGGCACAAGATGAGTTGTCAGCAAACATATATTTGGTATGTGATACTGATATTCCAGGTAGGAGTGGAATGACTTGCATGCCCTCATGGCTCTTAGACTAGGCCCTAATTTCAAATGCAACTGTGAGAATTTTACATATTTTCATGCAATATATTACAGAAAATAACGATTCAGCATGCCAACCTTGGCATCAGGAATGCCTACCGCCCAAGGGTGATGTCAGTCCCTTTAGGAGATAGGAAGAATGGATTTGCCTTAAGCTTCCTTCTCGAAAGAGGCCAAGAAATTTCAGAGCTTTTAATTTTCGCCAAATAGAACAAAGATGCTATGAATCTCTTACATACCCTCATAAAAAATGGAATTTCAGACAGACATTTGATAAATTATCATAAATGTGAGACCAATAACTGCTTTAAACAGGAACGGCAGACCCTCTGCCAAAGGTGCAATGTGTGTGGAAACGATTGCAAGGCAGCATGTGGCCATTTTGGAATGAGGAAATAAGGAATGACGAATGAATGGTCAAATGTTCTGACTGGGTGGCTAACACTCCAGAAGGTCTAATGTTCATGCCCATCAGAAGCCCAGCACTTTGAGTTCTGCCAAGTTTGTCTGGGAATCTCTGAACTGACCGTTTCGGGCTATTTATTCATGTCCATCAAGCTATAGAATGTCAGCAAAATGAGAAGAGTGTGAGGTACAAAGGAGACTTTATCTCGGATAAAGAAAAAAATGAATCTTGTTTATTTGGAGCTCTGAAAAATCTTCCTACTGATTAATACTTTAAAGGAGGATAAAGCTTCTAATACTGAATGGTGCTAGTGTACCAGCAGGTATTGCTGCTCTCTGGTCTTCGTATATTTATGTTCTTTCTTTAGTTACTATTGTTTATTATCTTTTTCTCTCTGTTTTAGCTCCAGGCTCTCTGGAGTAAATCATATAGCAGATGCTAAGTCTAAGGTATTTACATAGGAAGATAACTAATCTCGGGAGCCCATGGGGTGTACATACACAAGAATTTCACAGTGTGGAAGCAATAGCAATGTTAGAAAAAGGGGGGGCCTTTTTTGGATTGGGGCTTGAATATGCTACAAAACAGTCTAACATAATTTTGCATTAGGTGAATTATTAAGTTTCACATAATGTAATATTTTCAGGGATTTGTAATATTTGTAATATTTACATATATACCTATGTATATGTATCCTATCCTCTTCATCAGGTCCAGTCTTTCAAAGAAGGGGGCTTATGCACTTGCCAATTTGGTATGATTTGAGGGCCATGGATGGTGGGCTTCTTTTTCAAATGATACGCTCCACCAGTCTGTCACTGAGATCAAAAAGTGAGCTTCTTTCGAGGAAGCAGCCTAACACAGTGGAAGTGTATGAGCTTTAGAGCCAATCAGAACTCAATGTGAATCCTGTCTGTGTCGTTAACTAGTTGTGTGACCTTGAGCCTCAATTACCTCTCCTATGAGATGGGGAAAATAACTAATCTGGCAAGGTTTGAATTTAAAAAATTCATTGAATATACTATGCCTACCATATAGTAGGAGCTCAAAAAATGATAGCTAATAGTACTCTTCACCCTGAAGCAGACCCTCTCATTATCTTTCTAACCAACTATAACACCAACTATAATACAGTAATCAACTGACCAATATATAACTGGTAAAATAGCCCAAGTAACCAACTGTAATATTGTCAGTAGCCCGTGGTAACATTTAAACACAGTTTCCTACATTTTCATCCTTTCTTGCTGGCTAGCCTACAAGGGCAGAATTTTCCAGCTTTTCCTTCTCTTGTCTCCCCCACAACCTAATGCACAAATCCGAACACATACTAGGTACATATTAAGTATTTATTAAATGATTATTTTTGCTCGGACCTGAAGCTCCGGCTAGTCCCTGAAATTATTATTCATGCCGCTGGCAGGATGGACCTCAGCAAAGGTCTGGCTCTTCATTACCTATATTTCCATGTCTTTGGGCAGGAAGTGGTGCTTGCTCGTAATTGTCCTTTTAAGCTCATCTTGTGGCTTTGAATGTGCCCTGAACCTCTCTCTTCTTTCACTTCTTTGTAATGTAAAGTCTTTTGTATGCTTGCTGATTTGCGGTGCTTATTATGTACGTCATCGGTTTTACTTTGTCGGTACATTTCTGCAATTTACCCAGATACACGGTTCACCTCCTGTACACCATCAGCTGTTTCTCCCTCATCTCGGATCTGTGTTTTTGCGTGAGGATTGGCTGGTGTCTAGAAAATAGAATGCCAGCTTTTATAATATCTCTTGAAAGCAGCCCTCCCAATATGCCTCTTATCTTTTCAAATATGTAATTTAATAATATGTTCCTTCTTTTTTTATCTCTCTCACTGAAATGATACCTTTAGAACATAATTAATACCTTGCATTTGTATGGTACTTTGAGCTCTTCAAAGAACGAGTTCATCTATTATCACACTGTGTTTTATTTTTTTTTTATAGCATCCCAGTGAGTAGGTGGAATGGGCCATTGTTATTCTCATTCAGAGATGCAAAAGTGGAGGTAAAGAAAGGTGAAATGATTTCCCGAAGGCTACGTAGATGTTTAGTGGCAAGCCTGGGACAAAAATTCTGCTTTTTTGACTGCCAACATCCCCCTCTTTTCTTTATCTGCCTCCTGCACCCCGTAACACAGTTGTTCACCTTCAGCAATGGTATTTCACTCCGAGGCCGAGTGGCGCGGCCATTGCCACCCCAGAGCCCACTGCCTTGCTGCTTTCCCGTTGAGTTATTTCTCCATTTATCATCCTATTGTGGCACCTACGGTGGCTCTAGACTCACATGTGGGAAGAAGACCTTTTAAACCTGCCATAAATCAGATACATTTTACCTTGCTGTTGTCTGTGGTCTTTGAAAAATCTATTTTTTAGTTAAGACATTTTTCTTAGGCAAGTAAAAGTCTCTTCTCTCTTTAATGAAAACATTAAGCTCTATTCATTGTCATCTGATTTTTCCTATGTGATGAAGTCCATCTGCAGAGTGAGTGTGTCTGCCCAAATACTGATAAGGTGCACTGACTTCCATTACCCTCACCCCCACCCTCAATTCTGACCCCCCACCCTCTTTCCTCCTAAAGTGTTATGTTTCTAGAAATTTATGGAATCAGTCTGCATCAGCAATAAAACACTGCATAGATTCATCAAAGCTCCCTCTGTATTTTTCTTCATCTATCTCTGTCCCATTTACCTGGAAGGAAAACAAGAGTCAACACACCGATTATGCCACCTCAATGAGAGAAAAATAACCTTATTTCTCAAGAGAAGGTCAGTCTGGCAGTAAGACAAATGCCCAGGATTTTGAGAGGGTGTAGCTCCATCAGATACTCATGTCTATCCTTGGGCAGCTCACACCTCACTCCTTAATGGTACTCGGTTTGGGCATTTGTGATATTTAAGTTCTCCAGTAAGCTGTGGCAGTTGTATCTAGGTTATGAAAAGCAGCCTGGAGTTTGGGCAAATGCTTTTAGAGGATGCAAAGTTAACTAGGTGTGGAAACAATGATCCAGGTATTTTAGGCTCAAATGTTGCTTTATTCTGAAATGTTCATATAACCAACGTTAATTCTGTGGTTACCTGCCTTAATTTCTTATCATTTAAAAAAAAATGATGGTTGTGTGGTCTATCTTTAATGGCAACAAGGACATTCAAATTCCTCTGCTTGTTGAGGACAATAGGTGATGAAGGTAGAACAAGTGTTGCGTGTTGGAACGCCCCTTGTATGACCAACTTGTGGTAGGCAATGTGAGTGGCATGGTAAATCAAGTTCTACCTTGAAGGGTTACGATCAAGTTTTGAGACAAGAGAAATGAGCAGTGTGAACAACATTGTTGAAACCAGGGCTAGCGGGTGCAGGGTCTGAGTGCAGTCAGGCTAGAGAAAAAGGAGATTGTGCATGACTGCAGAGATGAGACCGCTTCGTAGTGGAAGTACCGTAATGTCTTCAGTGATGGATAGTAACACTTGGACAGACAGAGGGCAAGGGGGGGGTGCATTTTTGGCCAGATGAATGGCACAATCAAAGGCAGGGAAGCTGGAAGGACCGTGACATTGCAGGAGACCAAGGGGAAAATGGCTTGTGTGGGGAAGCAGTCAGCTCCTGTGAGACCTTAAAAACCTCTAGAAATGAAGCCTCTGAGGACCTTTTCAAAGATCTTTCCTTTAACTCCCAGTGGATGACAACCAATTTTCAGAGAGCCCTATTTGAGTGCCGAACTTGGAAAATGACATTCAGCTGACATTTAACAATTTGCACACATTTTCCAAGGGCTTTTTTTTTTTTTATGTGTGAAACCAAACTGAGAGAAGACAAAATAAGATTGTATGGCAATACCTGATATGAGATTAAATCAGAGCATTGATTCATCTGAAACATTCTCCCCTTTAAGGTTTTGTGGGTGAAGATGGTCCACGGAACCTAAAAGTTCTATCAGATTGCTATATATATATATATATATAGCTTTAAAATGTTTAGTGTTAGGTGATTATTTAAATGGTATGCATTTACATAGAATACAAGGGCCGAAGAACCAAAAAGGAAGTTAGACATCCTCGTTTCAGTATCCCAGTTGTAATGATAAGAAAGTTCCCACCCATGAAGCTAATGGGCTCCCCAGTGTCACAGGTTAAGATGTGTTGGCATTGTGACTTACCATTCAGTGGTCTTTCCAGAGTGTGTGTTTGTGTGTGCATTCATGCCCGTGCATGCATGCATGCTTCCACCCAGACACACAAAATAAACTCAAAATGCATCAAAATAACTCAAAAGAGCACAACTTTCAAACCTCACATTTATCATGTGCTTGTAAAGGCCCACAGGGAATAGCTGCTGAGTAAGTTTGATGAAATGTTTCAAACAGTAAAGAGATAAACAATTTAAGTACATTCAGAATGAAAAGATTTCTTCTTGACTTTTAATTACATTATATTGATGTTTCTTTGGAGACATCATTTGTTGACTGTGATTATTTCTCTTCCATTCTGTTTTATTTTCTTCTTCCTTTATTTAACCTGAAAAAAATCATTATATGCCTCTAAATCCATAATAAATGCTGATTTGACCATGCTAAGGTAGCAGATAGTAACTTGCAGGCAGTTCTCATCTGGTTTACTGGTAATTGTTAAATAGTGTTTTCTACAATGTAGGTAACTGGCTTGGAGACAACGTTGAGATTACATTTCTCCTATGTGTTAATTTATTTCACCTTGATGACGATTATTTTATTTAACATAATGATTTTTTTTTTTTATCAGTTTCAGAGACTGCAGAATGTAGTTAAGGTAAGTTAATATACGTTAGGTAAGGTAAGGCCAGGCAATTCAAGGGAATAAACATTATGTAGTCTCATACATATTGCAAGACACTTCCTAGATCCAGCTGAGTGAGGATTCAGATAAATAAGACAGAGTCTCTTTCCTGGAGGAATTTACAACCTAGTGGGAAAGACAGACATGTCCCTAAGTAGCTTTACTAACGATCTCAAGTCTCTTCTGAATGAGATGAAAAAGCGCATAGCTCGAATCTGTAACCTAGGACATGGTGTCGTGGGCCCCACAAAGAGGAGAATTTGAATGATTGGGCATTGGGTACAGCTTCAAAAAAGAGGTGTTCTTTAACATGGAGTTTTAACAGTTGAAAATGTGGCAGAAGGGCATTCCAAGTGGAGATGTCTGAGCAGTGTCGTGGTAGTGTGCAGTCTAGTTCTGAAAATGGCAATAAATGCAGTGAGCTGCAAAGGCTCAGTTTGTACTGGGTAGTTGGGCTGAGAGGGCGGGGATTTGGAGCCATGGAGGGTCTTGTATGAAAGTATGCTGATTATGGATCTTAAATGGCAGAGGGAGGGAAAAGCCCTGAAGGATGAGAGGCTGAGACAGTGGTGCGGAGTCTTGGAACACTGGCATTGGGGTCAGAGGAGCTCAGACACTCTCTGAAGGGCACATGACAGTTTCCTTCTCTGTATGTCCCCTGTTGTTATACTCTTGCCTAACCTCTTCTAAGATAGGACTCTTGCTTCGGGGATAGGTGTGTTTTTTTGGGTCCTTGTACCCCAGATGGAGCCGTGTTACTTGTTTCTCTTGACAGCGTTTCACTCTGCTTCACTCCAGGTCACACCAGGAACGACAGCACTTTCTAAAGCTTTATCCTTTGTCCAAAGACTGCAGAATATATTATCTTCCTTCTTCCCTCCCTTCCTTAATCTCTCCTTCCCTTCTTTGCTCCCTTCAATATTTATGTAATCATGTCAATTCGTAAAACACTACAGAGTTCCCTAAAAAATCAGGGAAGAAAAGCTTGGATTTAGGACACTTTGGCTGTAGTCTCGGGGCTGTCAATAATCACCATGTGAACTTGACTAATTCTCTTGACTTTTCTGGGCTACCTTTCCATAACTATAAAATAAAGTGGTTGAGCCAGATGAATTTAGGGCCCTTCTTCGTGGTAACAATCTTTGTGAATATATTTTTAAAGTATAGTCTTCAAAGCTGTCCACCTTAAAACCACTTATTGCTAGTGGCAATTCTCATTGCCTTGGGAGGTCTCTTTTACCTCCATTGATTTAATCTCTTTAATATTATTTCATAAATTGTTTATCTATTGGCCTTGCAAAATCTCTTCTTGTCAGGTGACAGGAAAAATCCTTTTGAGGGTACTAATAGACAAGCCAGTGACAGGTAAATGTGAATGTAGGGGGCAGTTACTTAGACCCAGAAGTAGAAGGAATCTAAAGGTGAACAGATGTCCACAGAGCTCCGAAGGCCAACACGAGTTGCTGCACGATGATGGAGGAGAGGAGCAAGGATGGGGCAATAAATAGGTAAATGCGGGTAGCTGAGCAAAGGGGTACAAGGTGAAACAGTTCGATATAACTGCTGTGCATTGGTCTATGAGCAGGACACGTCTTTTATTGTTTTTGATTTATTGAGTAGTTACGAGAGTTGACGTTTCTTAAAGACAGATTTTGTTTGTTCAGGCTGTAGCCAAACTGATAGTAGCCTGAAAGAAAAGAAAAGCGTGGTAAAGCAAAAAAAAAAAAAAAAAAAAATTTTTTTTCTCACATTGTAGGCAATTTTTTTAACCTAACTGATTTCCTCTCACCCTCCTACATGCTGTGAAAGAAAGTTCAGTTGAAGTATTGCAAGGTTCCTTTTATTTTTCTCTCCTAACTGACATGGCTGGAAAGCTTTAGGTTATAATCTGTAACAGTTAGCCCATGTTTTGTATGCATGTTTGTGACACAATTTGAAAAAAAGTGCCACTTAAGACTGGGATGGGCGACTGCGTTTTTCCAATCGACCTTCATGGGTTCTGAGTTTAGAGCTAAACTCGAGCCTGTCTATGTTCCAGTCCAATTATACCACTGAAACGTGATTTCATTGTTCAAAAGGAAATGGCTCGTTTTTTTTAAAAGGCCCTTAGACATCAAATAATTTCTTTAAAAAATAGATTGCAAATGAGTCAGACCAATGCAGAATTAACGCCCTGAAATATACTTGAGTTCCACAATTAAAGAGGAAAAGTTCCTCAACAAATTATGCAAAGAACTTAAGAATATCAGTCAATAGCATTTATTGACTTCTTACTGTATGCTGTGCCCTGTCATAGCAGCATTGGGGGAGGCAAGAGAGATAGAAGACATGCAGCATTTGATTGACCATCTAATGATCTTCATAGTTAGACAAAAGTAACTTCAGGTTTCATTCCACTCACCCATTCTGTCTCTTGAGGATTCTGTCTGCATAGGTCTGAACAGGGAAAAGGCAGTTCTGACATGGGTAGCCCAATTCCAGATGTAAGGCATATTCTTGAATCAGAATGTTCTGATCCCCCTCTCTGAAATAATCATTGGCAGGATAGGAAAACAGAAAAATTGGCTTCCAAGAGTGGCAGGTAGCTAAAGCTCAGTAAGCCAGTGAATGTAAAACTGGGGACTGAATTTAATCTCCTGTCCAGTGGAGCACAAGGTGCTGGATATAAAACAAAATACCAAAATAGCCTAAGGTGATGGCAGAGCATAACCTGGTCTAAACATTCCAGCTTGAAAAGGTTATTCCAGTGCAAAGTGCCCAAGTCCATTCAGGCTGTGATAACAAAATACCATAAATGAGTGTCTTACAAGAGCAGAAATTTATTTCTCATAGTTTGGAGATTGACAAGTCCAAGATCATGTGGTCAGCAGATTCAGTGGCTGGTGAAGGCTTGCTTCCTGGTTCCTAGACAGTTCTCTTTGCTGTGTCTTCACGTGGTGGAAGGGGTGAGGGATTTCTCTGGGGTCTTTTTTATAAGGGCACTAATTCTATTCATAAGGGTTCCACACTCATGACCTAATCACCTCCCAAAGGCCCCACCTCCAATTACCATCATATTAAGGATTAGATTTCAACATATAAATGTTGGGGGAACATATTCAGCCTACAGCAGAAGGGCAAGGAAGAGAGAACTAAAACTGAAAATCCATTAAGGATCATCTTTCTCTTATCCTTCATCTTCCAGATTAACCTGAGCTAATGCCATGAACAATAGCTTCATTCAAGCTCTCTATTTGAGCTACATGTAAAATAACAAAGAAGCAGAATACAGCAGGAGCTAAATGTCAGTTTTCTTAACTGACCTCTAAAAAGAAGGGGATAATGTTATTTATGTCACAGGTTAGATGGTAGGATTAAAAGAGTTGACTCATGGATGTGTCCTGAAAAGTGCCTGTGGGAAGCACTCAGTAATACTGTTAGGAATTATTACTACTGTTGTGTCCACTTGGTGTAGTTTGAAAAAAGTTGCAATTATGTTTTGGATGAAGGAATTCCATTGAATGATTTCAGAAGTAAGAAGCTCATTTTCCCAACAACACTCAAAGCTTCATATCTTCCAGATCATCAGTACTTTAGAGCATTAAAATGGGGACAGGACCCAGCAAGTCCTGATGGCAGGAAAAATTTAAATGCAAATTGTCTGTCATTATAATGTATAGTAAGCCAGGGATGTCTTTGTCCTCAATGTCTGATTTTGATAAAGGGGCAGCAGAAGACACTAGGAGAAAGGAGGATTTGGAAGGAGGACTACAGATTGGAGAAAGTTTCATGGAAATGGAGAAGCAGTTACCACTGCCAAGGCTTGAGGCGGTAACACAAACCTTGTTGACCTTGTGGTTTTGCCATTGGTGCTCTGAATCCAGATATGATTATTAATAACACAGTAACACATAAAAAAGAAGGCTTTTATGAAATTGAAGGCTGAAAGTGTTGAAAAATAAATTGTTTCCCCCCTTTTTGTCCTTCCTTAAGTCTTCGGTTTCTAAATGTGTTTGGTAATTTTTCTTTTTATGCTGTTGTTGCTTTACATTTTGCCAGTGGTTTGTGCATGTGCTGAATATTTATAGAGAAACTCAATACACTATAGATCTTATAAGTGCCTCGAGGGCAGGACCTGGGTTAATAAAGTCATAAAATTATTCATAACCATTCTGGGTGAGAGCCATATAGTATTACAAAACTATATGAATGTTAATAAAAGACATAGAAAAAGACCTAAATCACAGATCACTGAAGCCAAAATGGTGGCCATAGGAGGTTATAGTGTTCAAGTCAACCTGAAATCTTGTTTCACAGGATAAGATGGTTTTATATACTAGTCAGGCTAGGTTATTCTGTGGTAGCAAAAATCCCAGTGGCTTAAAACAGCCAGTTTAACTTTTTTCTCACATTAACTATCCTTTAGGGGTCAGCCAAAAGCTCTGCTCCACACCATCTTTATTCTGGGACACAGGGTTCTGGCAGCTCCCAATGGAGCATTGCCAGTTGCCAGACTAGAGCAAAAGAAGTTGTCGTGAATTGTGCATTGGTTCTTAAAGCTTCCACCTGGAAGTGTCACATCATTTCCATTCATATTTCTTGAAACAAGTCCTATAGTCATGTTTACTTAACATGACTCAGAAAAATACAGTTCTGTCATTGGTGCTTGAATGATGGAGCTTGAAAATATTTGGAGAATAGCACTAGTGGCTATCACAACTGAAGCAATTAATATTTTATTGCCAGATTATCTGTTTATGCAGGATAGGTAAACCCACACTGGTCAGATGTTAACAGCTTCATAAAGAATGTAACATAAAATGAAGAACACTAACATTTATCCTGAGTGTCTACTACATGCCAGGAGAAAAAAGGTCCAGCCATGGAAGGGAAGCAGCCCTTGATATAATTAAGTCTCCTAATATATTGTCAGTTGGGCATGCTCTCACTAAGTGGCTGAAACCAATAAAGCTTGGTTTTCTTCACCTAAGAAGTCTGAAGATTAGCATTTGCTGGCATCAGTTTGGTTGTCAGGCATGCCATCAAGGACTCATGGACTTACAGCGTTCTTGTTCTACCATTCTTGGCACGTTAGCCATTTGTTCCCACACTTGGTGCTTCTGGGTCACAAGATGGCTATTGCAGGTCAAGGCATCCTTTTTCTGCCAAAAGCTGGAGGAAGAGAGAAGGTGCTGGTATTAGCTGCAGCGGAGGGCTGTGAGGAAAATCAGTCCCATGCATCTCTTCTAGCTTCTAGTCGTTTGCCAACAAGCTTTAGAGTTCCTTGACTCAGAAGCATCATCTTGTCTCTAACTTCTTGTTCACATGGTGTTCTCCCTGTGTGCATGTCGTCTCCAAATTTCCCCTTTTCATAAATACACCAGTTATATTGGATCAGGGTCCACCCTAATGACCTCATTTTAATTTGATTACCTCTGCAAAGACATCATTTCCAAATACAAATATGTTCTGAGGTACTGGGGGCTAGAACTTCAGTCTGTGAATTTTGGGGGAACACATTTCAACTATAATAAGAGGGAACAGCATAAACAAAGTCTCTGAGGTGATCAAAATAAAACCAAGCAAACACCTACTTTATGTAAAATTATCATCTATGTTATGCTATAATACATTGGGTGGATAAGAAAGACAGGTATAGCTACCAAAGGGTCTAGAGAGCTGAGTAGATGAGGGCACCTAATGGATGTAGTAAGCAGTTGAACCCTGCCTAGGGGAATAATCTGGGGGAGGAAGGAGGAAAATGAGAGGGATCAAGTGTCAGGGAGATGTTTAGGCAGATGTGCAATGGTGAGGACCTAGAGCAGTATTAATAGAAAGGAAATTAAGAAGCAGTAATAGGCATGAGAGGCATTTACAAAGCACAAAAACAAGGATTTAGTGGTAGGTTGCATACCCTGGGAGAACGAAAGAGAAGAATCAAAAATGACATTGAGAAAACATACCTGATTGTAACCATGCTTAGCCATGGGAATTTAGGGAAGATGTGGGAGGAGAGAGATTTTCACTATCAATTTCATATCTTTATTTTTGCTTTAAAAAAGTTAAATAATGTATCCTTTTTTTTTTTTTTTTTGCATTCAGGAAGTTTGAGGCTTTTTTTTTTTTTTAAACTAATGTTGTTTTGTATTACACAAATTAAATTGAGGTAATGCTAAGACATTTGAGTAGAGGTGCCTGATTATAGAGAAAAGAGGAGGTCACAAAGGAATCATTCACAAAGAAGTGACTGATGAAGTAAAAAAATTAACAGCAGGATGATGGTAATTGTTTAGATGCTTGAATAATAATAGTAATTATTGAATGCCCATCAGGTGCCAGAAATTTTATATATATTGTCTCATCTAATCTTCACAATTACTCTATAAGATAGGTATATTATTTCTGCTTTACAGATGAGAAACCGGAAGCTTTGAGACATTAAGCAATTTGCCAGGGATCATATAGTATGTAAGGGTTGGGGGAGCCAGGCTTCAAACTCATCCCTGTCAGAGTTAAAAGTTTATGTGCTTCAACTCCACTCTACTTGAGGATAATTACTTCATCTGTGGATAATGAATTCCTTTCACGGGGCAGTGTATTAGGAATCGCATAGGAAATAAAACTAAGCTGTTTTCTACAGGTGGGTGGAAATTACATTCCCTCCTCTTTATGTGACACAGGCCAGATGAGGGGCATGCAGAATATGAGATGTCTGACAGGGGGAAATTATCACCCATTAAGGTACAAAAGTTCTGCTCAAACCAAAGATGAAATTGCTTTTGAATAGTAAGAGGGACTTCCCTGGCAGACATAGTAAAGTCACTGGGCACAACCTCGAAATTCCCCACACTGGATCTGTACATTCAGCATTTCCTTTTGAGGAAAAATCTTGCATAACACTATGCCAAAGCTATTTTGAGTAAGAATTAGCACTTTGAAAGTGGCATGTAAATTTCTCATAGCAATAAAAATACCAGTGCTCTATAAAGAGAAATGGAGAGCTAGGCTAAATTTGCTACTTTTTTGGAATGGATATAGTAGAAAGAAACTGAAGGATTATTCTGTTTTGGAGTCTCTATAGAATGAATGAAGTAGAAATCTGACATCATATCAACAAATGAATCAGTGTTGACAGCGAAATTGGGAAAGAAAAGGGAACTTAAAATGCTCTATAATCATAAATTTGAGTTTTGCCTAAAAATCCTTAAACAATAATTATTTTGAATAAGAATTCTAGTCCATTCTTGATGACATTGATCAAATCACCTGACATTTCTTTGTGATATACATTCACATCCATTGTGGGTTGAAGATAGATAGCAGTCCTGTGTTTAGCATTTGTAGGGCTGGTGAAAGAGCACAAAAGGAGGCCTTCGTACCACGTATCTAAATATTCAAAAATTAAATAAATGAGTGAAACAGTGTGGTAAATATGTTAACGACCAGAAGCATCAGGTTTGAATGTAGAATTCTTGGATTTATTCAAAATATGATGGCATAGGGAGACCTAGCCCTGGCCCCAGCCCGTGGATATTTACCCTTGATTGAGGTTGTTTTCTGCCCATCCCCAGATCTGTTCTGCACTACAGAGAGCCTTGTGCTTATGTGTGGATACCTCATCTGCATGTCCGAACTGTGTCCTCAGCCCTGGACCATCCTGGGCCAGGAGGGAGATGGCATTACTCCTGGCCCCAGGAGGAGAGACCTGAGGGAGTGAAATTTATAGACCTTGGAAATGGGCTTGGGGCAAATTGGGCAAAAAATTCCTAGATCCTGGTTACCAATAGGTGATCCTAGAAGGGAATTTACTAGGGTGAGAGTTAGAAACCAGGTTACCCACTTTGTCTGACTCTAATGGTCCTTGGCTTATCACCCATAATCCCTTATGGAGGAGAACCTTATCAGAATTGTTGGTTCCACCAAACCATTGGTAGAACAAAGTGGAAGAAAATATAGAAATTCGCTTGAACATTCATAGAAAACAATACTTTACAAATGTTATAGGAAGGTGGGATTTGTGTAGGGCCTTTATGATAGAAAATTATCTCAGTTCTCAACCTTGAGTGTAAGGACACAGTGGAAATGTGTGTTTTCTCTAGTTAGACCTTTTACAAAGAGATAGTACAACTGTAGTGCTATTCTTTTCAAACTATATTTTATTTCTTTTCATCATGATTTTATGAAAAATAATGTGGATAAAATAATTCATTTATGCCCTCATCTTCTGATTTGCCTGCCACACTTTGAAGTGAAAAACATGTCTCCACTTTGCTTTAGCAAACGCATACTGTGCTGCTATTGGTATACAGGGAAGTTCTTGGAAAAATCTGGGTTTGTTGAGTCACATCTTCTTCATTTCATCATTGTTCTGCCATTGATTTATTACATGACTTTTGGAGGATCATTTGCTTTCTTGTATCTGTCTCTTCATTTAAAAATGAGACTGTAGATCTTATTTTTTTCAAGTGAGTAGAATGCCAGGTAGGTATTAAACATAGAGACACTGGACTGAGCATGTGCTACAAAGGCTCACAGGAGAGGAATTAGCCCAGGGGAAGTTGAAAGACGGTGGACTCATAGACACTGAATTTTTACGTTACTGGGTATTTGGCGAATTTACTATACTGGCCCTTTTTATTTTCTCAGTAAGTGTGGGCAGGGTTAGGAGATCCTTAATAACAAGTTGTACTGTGAGTCACAAGGGAAGGATATTATCAGAAATCTATTGCATGGAACTAAGTGGAAGGAAGGATAGATGCAAGGAGTCCTGGGAAAAACTTTTAAATGCCCAAGATGAAAAATCCTGTATAAACTAAATTAATGATTAAAATGTATTTTAGTCATCATGATTACTAATAATTTACTATTTTTTAATCACATTTAGCATTTCTGAGCCAAATAGAAGCCAGCACAGATGAATATTAAACACATATTTTAGTAATGTTAACATTTGGTGGAGGGAAGAGTGTTGAAAAGTTTAATCTGAAAAGTTTCAGAGTTGTCTACAAGATGATAGACAACATAGTTCCTGACTCTAACAACTGAGAAAGAATACTCAGTGCTTCCAAAAATAACGTGAAATTGCTTTCGAAGGTCCTGTGATTTTGTTCAGTCTTGATTTGGGTCCTGTTGAATGTAGGCCAGATGGGACAAACTGATAAAAACTGAACAGCAGATGTTGGTAGATATCCTGGCAGCTGTTTGATATCCAGCCACATGAATTATCAAAATAGAAGCCTTATCTGTAGGGATTCTGACAAAAATGGAAATATTTTGGAATAGTGCTATAACAGTAGATTCTGCCATGAAGAAGGGTTGAAGTTAAAGTTCTTTAGGGCAGAACATAGATTTATTCGGAGGGAAATTAAAAAAAAAAAAAGAATCTTCCACCTCCAATATACTACTGAATATAATTGCTGTAAGAATTTAATCTAATTTGGCTGAAAAGATATTTCTTTTCCTAGAGTAATTTTGTATTTCTGGGATCCCCTATAATTTGGAGAGCTCTCTATATAAATATTCTTGGTAATTTCTACCTTCAAAAAATTCTTTTTTTTAAAGATTTTATTTATTTATTTGACAGAGCGAGTGAGAGGGCACAAGAAGGGGGAACAGCAGAGGGAGAGGGAGAAGCAAGCTCCCTGCTAAGCAGGGAGTCTGACAAGGGCCTTGATCCTCTGACTCCAGGATCATGACCTGAGCTGAAGGCAGACACTTAACCAACAGAGCCACCCAGGTACCCTCTACCTTCAAAAAATTCTTAATGACACGGTTTTGATATCAATTAATATTTGGAAAAATGTATTTGATATTTGTCATTACTGTTTCTATTTCTTTATAGACACATATATTATCCACATATTTGGAAAGGCAAACCTGCAGGATACAATCCAAAATACAATACCACTCAATAGTTCCTCCCAGATCTCTTCCCTACTCTCTAAGATTCTTCTGTGCTGTGCTAACTAGGTGTATTTCTATTCTCCAAGCCTATCATTTTCTTTGAGCCCCTGGACTGTTGATTATATCATCTTTCTGATCAGGAATACTTTCACCTCAATTATCCCCCATTCATATGCCACCGTCGTTCAGAGATATGAAAGGTATTTTTCCAGAACCTATTTACTCATCTCTCCACAACCCAGTGTTCAGTGACCTCATGTTGGCTTGAAATTAGCCAACGTGGGAATATTTACTCCATGAAAATTGGCAACTTTGGTGTTTATTGTGTAAGACTTCGCATCGTCAGCTAGCTGTGCATCTCTGCATGCTTTACTCCCTAGCATAATTGTTGGGCATTTGAGGGCAGGATTCTTTGCTTTCACTGTTATTTCTCAACACACTTCGTATAGTAATCTGGAGTACTGAATATGTGCTTAATAAATACTCACTGATCAAAACACTCTCAAACTTTAAGGAAGAATGGGGATTTTTTTCCTCTCATTAGAATTAGATTCAACTTGCCTTTATGTCTTCAAGAAACATGTTTTGATTTCTTAAATAAGTAATATGATCACCAATTAGCTTTAAAAATATGTATAAATAGATGAGCCAAAGAATTTAAGTACATACCAGGTGAACTATACTAGGAACTGATAATAAATACTGCCTCAATTCAAATATCTGCTCAAATAATAGCATTATGCCAAGGGCCAAATAATAGAGCAGACACAGATAATAGAATAAGACGATAAAAAAGTTACTTCTAATTATCAATGCTATGGAGAGGTTAATCAAAAGTATTAGGCTGAAGGGATGCTTGAAATTAACTCCTTGATATTCTTGAGACTGCAGATGCTCAGAACAAAGATGTGCAAAACTGAGACTAATTCCCTTATTCCCACTAACTAACCGAGTTTTCTTTCTGTAATTCTACTTTAACCCTTGTGTGATCCATTACTTTGCTACTTGATGAACACAAGGGGAATAATTTCTTTGGGCTACAAAACTCAGGGAAACCTCTTCCTGTCCACTGCATTTCGGTAATACTCTCTTAATGATGTCATTAGCTGACAAAATCAAAAGTGTATTTTTCCTAAATGAATAGCAAATTTTGCCGTTATGATTTAGAGTCAAGCATATCAGCTAAGAATTATGAGTCTTGAATTCTAGCTTCTGTCACTCACATGTTTGAATATACGCTCATTGTTCAATGAGCAATTCTGTTTATCTTTGAGGGCAGTTATGATGATCAATCACATTAGATGTAAAATTACTTTGAAAAATAAAAATATACACTTAATATTAGAGGGAAGTTTCTCTGACTTCATAAGATAAAACAGGGATCTAATAATATTTATATTTTATTTTTATCTGTCTGCTTTTAAAATGAATCTGTATTAAATAATAAACTCAATAGAATTGTTTTATTAAGAGTATGCCATGTGCCATGTCATGTACTAGGAAGGAAGAGATGTGGTTACTCATTTTAATATACTTGACCTCTAGCTGGGGAGACAAAAATCACTGATACAAAAACAAGGAAAATACAATTAAATGATAAATTGTACAATACAGATTAGAACTTTAGAAGCTTAAAGAAAGAGGAGGTGAATATAGCAATGCTCTGGAGTGGGGGCATGTCTCTGGAGATTAGGAGGAATGTGACTGGAACTTTAAAGGTGGTGCACATTTTTGACCTGTGAGTGAACAGCCAAAAGTGGAAGCAAAAGTTTCGACCCTAAGTTTACACCTGCTTCAGTGAAGGCACTATGGTCCTCAGATAATGCCAAATGAGCATCTGAGCCATTTGTGGCTTACACCTTTCTCAGTGTCTAGTCTTTGAGCCGTGTCAGAATAAAAGAAATAGTAGAAGTAGTTTTTGCCTTTAGTTAATTTCTTGGTTAAAATGATGCCATCGAAAACTTGGTAAAACAACCTCACTCATCCTGAAATTTCAGAGGCCGCCAAAGCAAACCAAGATAGACAAAACAAAGGGCACATCAACATAATGTACATATTGTGGGGATTCTTGAAGGTCAGAGCATGATCTTTTACTTCTTAGTGACATATAATGCCAATATTTGTCAGATCTTACTGAAGACTAAAGCTCAGGCAAAGAAAAAAATGCATTGCATGACATTTGTTTTCTGTCCTATAACATTAAATATCCTATTGTTATAAACAACGAGCTTTGATGATTAAATGGTTGGGGTTATTGGGGTTTTTTTTCTATGAAACACTCTTCTGCCACATTTATAATGAATTATAAGCATCAGCCCAATATTCTAAATTACAATGAATCTCCTTTCATATTCCACCATAAAAAATTAAACATTTATATTATAGATTTTTTTTTAATATCATATGGCTCATGATCTGAAAAGAGACTGTCTTCTCCCTGTTTAGGAAGATGTGTTCTGTAGGTCTCACAAGTATCAAGTTGTGGAATTCTCAGGTGAACTGGACAGTTGTTCCTAGTAAAAATGGAGTGGGCCATGATTATTTTTGAGGGTATGGTGCTAGAACTGGGGCCATCAGGGGCAATCTAGTAGTCAAATATTCATATTCTGGAACCAGATTAAGACTTGGGTTTATTTCTAGCTGGTGTCTATATTTTTAAAAAATCCAAACTTGTGGATGAAATTAGGATCATGAATCTAGGCAGTAAACCAGTTCAGTCAGGAAGCTTTGTGGTTTTAGGTGTCCATCCATTTGTTAAAAAAAACCTTGACTAGAAATTAGGAATGCTGCAGATAAGTTAATACGTGTTGGGAGGAGCAGACAACATCTGACCATCAACAGTGAACAGTATGGTCAATAACAATGAGAGCATCCAGGCTCACACTAGGGAATGAATATGGTCTTCCTAATGTTCTCCCTTCTTTGTGGTTTCTAGGCCTCGGTGACTCCAGCTAAACCCCAAGAACTAAATATCACTTGCAGACTACCACCAGGAACAGGGTTAGTGTTGATAGTATAATCTCCTTTCTCTGCAGAGCAAACTGTATTCACATAGTACCAACTGTGCTGATGATCTGGTGAAAGGGAGGGCCTGAAGGGCATGTAACATCAAAATGAAATATTTTAAATCACTCCCTGACCATAAAAGCATATTGCTCTCTGCATTTGAATAAAAATAAGAGATTAGCCTAAATATTTTAAAACTGCAAGGATACCAAATCTCAGTGTAAAATAGACAATCCAATAAGATATTTTCTGTTTATCCTTTGACTTCTCATACTTCCGTCTACACCTCTGCTTATCCCTGAGACTCACCATATACCCCAATTTGGGGGGAAAAATAAGTCATGCGTTAATCAGTTGGACTTTATTTTGGTGTAAGTTGTGAGATGTCAACCTAACTTTATATTTCTTTTATATGGTCAGTTTCTTTTCCCAGAGCCTGAATTTCTATAAGCAGCCATCAGTTGCCAATGATAAAACTGTCTATATGTGGACAAATGCACACTCTTATCATAAAAGAATACTTCAGCTCCATATTCCTGGTAAGTTGGTTGGGCAGTTTGTGGATGTTAGTGCCTCTTTCACTTTTTTTTTTTCTTCCATGCTTAGGATCTGTCTTATGACCTCCATCCTGGCCCATGTGGTCTTCCAAGGGTGGACAACCCTCTTGTAAAGAAGAGGCAGTTTCCATTATGACTCAAAACAACCATGCATAGGAAGTAAAGTGAGGAGAGTCAAGGCAGGTCAAAAAGGGTCTTCAACGAGAAAAATGAGTCACAAAGAAAAGAATGTCTTATTTCTTGTTCTGGCAAGAATCTCATCAACTAGATTGGCCTAATTTTGTGACCTTGACCAGTATCAGAGTTCTTTTCCCCCCAGGGAGTATAGCTCATCTAAGTGACCATGGCACTTCCTAGAGGGAAGAATGCATGATTTACAAGTTTTCAACCGGGAAAACAGTTGAAACAGTCAAGTACACATCATGGTCTTTATCTTAAGTTAATAACTGATTTAAAACAATTTATATAAGGAACTTAGAGTCGACTTCCTCAGCACAATTCTCCTTCCCTCCTGCGTGCAGGCTGCTGGGGTGTCACTTCCAAATTCTTATGCATGAGGAGTCTCACCATATTCAGTAATATATTCCTCTTATGAGAAAGTAATCAAGTACAATATAACTGATGACTTTCCTGATTCGGTAATCAGTAATTTGTGATCAGTTTTACCTGATGGTGACAGCCTGGTGTATAAGTTAGTGCTAATGTATATTACTGCATTTCATTTCTGTAGAGCCTGTCAGCCGAGTAAAGGAGGGGGACTGGGATGGAGAACTCCTCCCCCTCCATCCATAAGTGGCACACCACTGGCCTCCTGGTGTTATTAAAGGAAAATTGGAAAAGTTTCCAGAAGATTAAGCAGAAAGCTTACAACTTGCACAAGACTCTCAATTTTCCAGTGGCTCTGACAGAAGGATAAATCTTCAGCTGTTTTAACTAAAATGTAAGCAAACCCAATGTCTAACTACAGTAAACAAAATTTATTATGATTCGGACGTGGCAGTGGTGTTTACATCTAGGTTGACAAAATTGCCAATGTGTGAGACCTTTAGTTAAGAAAAATGTAGCAGGCTGTTTCTTATCCATCAGGCAAAGGAAAGGGGAATTTTTTGAGAGTTGTGGACATACAAAGTGACTTTGAACTGTACACTCTGATTATATGTGCATATGGAACCTGGTCTAGCTTTAAACCTAAGTGAAGTAAATACCTGACTATATGGTGTGAGTTGCATCCATCTCTCTCCTAAGATGTAACTAATGTATTGTTTCCCTTACTGGTCCTGAAATCATTATCAAGGTGGGGTTTATGAAGCCATTATTAACCCATAATACCTGGCCTGAAGATAGTTACATGTATCCTTCCATCACCAGATGAAAGACCTTGAGGAGATGAGTCAAAGGATATGTTAAGGACGGTGATTAAAAACAACAACAGCACCCCCAGAATTTCAGGTCATCTGAACCATGCTGCTATGCAGTGTGAAGCCTTGAAAACCCAGGGAATTCAGCTTGGAGAGGGACTGTGCTTGATAGGAAGGCCTTCTGTTTACTTAACATTTTCACTGATCTTTCTATGACTATTTGATTGTGTTTGAAAACATTCTGGGTGCACCAACCTAGCGGCACCAAAGCCTGGGGTTTGATCGCATTCACTGCGCTTAGCTCTTGCGCTATGGCAGCATAGGCCTTCCGGCCATATAGCCATTTTTGTGGTAGGGCTGTGCCCAGGTGACCAAAGGGTTGACTGGTGGGTCTGATAGGTCTTCTCAGATATGAAGATTTCATGGATAATGTAAAGCCTAAATTCTCTCCTGTAAAACCTCAGCTTTCTGCTGATGAAACATGAAATCTTTTCATCAGTTGTTTAAATTTATAATTAGAAGAAAAAATTAAAATTTCACTTGAGAAATGTACCATGGTAATTTCAAATAATATTGAAGTCTCTCTTTCTAATATCTAAAACTTTGCTAAGAAGCATTGGAGGGCAGATCCTTAGGAGTTTAGAAAGAGAAAGAAGATGAAGAGAAGTAGGTGGAAGAGAGAAAATGGAGAATACATATTTCGTTTTTCTCACCAAACCATGGACTGACACTATTGGCAAGTGGTGTATAACTTTTTCAGATTTATCTTTCTTTGAATTGGAATCCAGATACCCATGAGCAAAATGTTTGGTTCCAGATGGAACTCTACCCAGGCCTGGCTCCAAGCTCTCAGTCCCAAAACACATTTCCTGTCTTGGTCTGGAAAGAGATAATGTTTATAGACAACCAAAAGAAATCCTACCCCATACACTGAAGGGTATATTGTTACACCAAAGAGAATATAAGAATGTTCTCAGCTTGTGCATCTCAAGCACACACAGAAACTAGTTTCATTGTTCTGAGAATTCAGTCACAGATTAGGTCTGTTGTTTTCCATTCACTTGAGAGCTTCCTGTTAGTTACTTCAGTGTTGACATTACAATGATTTAACTTGTGTACATCCTGTATTACCATAACCCCAGTGTTGGGAATATATACATACTTGCCCTAAAGTCTAATAACTGCTCAGTCAGGAGCATAATTTCGCTAGAATTTACTTAGCTGTTATAAATCTCAGTGAAGTCTCCTATTTTTAATTTGGAATAAATTTCTTTCATCCTATTTTAGATTTGTTTTCTTAAAAAGTATCTTATTCCATGTGTGTTTGCATTATTTCTCTCATTTTCACCAAGTCATGAATTCTGATAAATGAATTATGTAAATAACCATTGTGTGCCGTGAATGATTTGTTGTGATCTTTTGTATTAACTCATACATGATGTTACTCTTTTTCTTTCTTTCTTTCTTTCTTTCTTTCTTTCTTTCTTTCTTTCTTTCTTTCTCTCTCTCTCTCTCTCTCTCTCCCTTTCTTTCTTCTTTCTTTCTTTCTTTCTTTCTTTCTTTCTTTCTTTCTTTCTTTCTTTCTTTCTTTCCTTTCTTTCCTTTCTTTCCTTTCTTTCCTTTCTTTTCTTTCTTTCTTTCCATACTGATCTATCTTGGTTGCTCTTTCCGTCTAGGGTTGCAATTCACATCATTTATCATTTACTTATTTTCACAGGCTATAGACTCATTGTTCTGATTGCTACAATTACTTCTCAATATTTTATGCAGTAGTTATTCCAGAGTTGCAATTTCATTTTATTATGGAAATAAAAGTTGCCCATTCAAATGCCTTTAAAAAATTAATGATTTTAGCTTATTCCCTTTGACTTCTATCTTTTTCTCCCTCTTAATATCAAGGATTATTGTTCTACCTTCATATTCACCATTTATGTAGCTTATTTATTGACATTTTAGTTAACTTAAATTTTCTGAAATCTTAGATTTTATGTTCTAAAATGAAGCAGTTTTAAAATGTTGGCCTGTTTGCAGTTATCTACATTTTCACTTCTTTTAACTGTTTACCTAGAATACTTTACCTATCTGGAGTCTTGGCTTAAGTTTGCAAGATTTAAAATTAACAACACTTTAAATGAATGTGCCAAATTCCTCAACTCTGAGTTACCATGAATCACAAAACGCACATTGATTTGATAACAGCTTTTCGGGTAAACACATAAATACACATGCACACACATACACACAACACATATTTTCTCTATAAACAGACACACATGCCACATATATTCATATTCACATAGAAAATATATTTATCTACATAAATCATTTCATTATCCCAATCAAACTCTAAGCCTTCTTCACATTTGGATTCTAAATATTTTCTGAAGCACCTTTAGCCAATAGCAATTATGTATCAATATGACATGCTGATTTTCAAAACCCACACTTAAAATCTTAACCTTATTATCACCTTTTAAGACATATCAAATGATTTAATCCACATTTACTATTTACCATATTAAAATTCTTGCTTTCAATTTTCTCTAATTATAATAATATTGCTTGAAGTTAAATAGGTGCTCTTAAATATCAACTGAGTTTTTGATTGATAGGTGGTTGATGCCTCAGGGATAGTTCTTTAAAGTATTTTGTCAGTCATACTAACCTTTCCTAAGTCTGAAAAATCTCTGATGTGAGCCACGTGATTTGGCAGTTTCTATCGTCTAGAGTCAAACTGTCATGTGATATGCAATACTTTTTCATTTTTAGTGTTACCTCATTATGCAGTTTAGTAAAATGTAATATAAACAACTTCACATAACACGGCTATTGTACAACTAATGTAGGTAACTCACCATATTTTCAACATTAAAACAAAGCTTGCACAATTTGTTATGTGTTCTGTATGTTGTAAAGAAGTATGTAATTGCTCTGTGTACTTAGATAGGCCAGACTAACACTCTGAGATAGTTCGCTAACTAACCCGAGTTCTAGCTTATTTTCTCATAAGTATAATAGGGAGAATAAGGCCCATTGTATAGGGTATAAATGAAAACATGAAATGTGTTCTCAGCATGGTGCATGATATAAAGTAAGTGCTCACTAAATGATAAATTTGAAAGAATAGTAATAATGATGCCAGAATAATAATTAACACTTGTGAATACCAGAGATTTGTTTGTCTGTTTTTTTCAAGGTATGTTAGCTTTCAATGTAATGGTTTATCTCTGCAGTAGCTTTATGAGTTATGCAAGGGAAGATCTGACATCTTCCACTGAATAAAGCAGAAACTGCCACTCACAGAATTACTGATTTACCCACAGCCTCAGGGCTGGTATGTTGAGAGCTGGGACTAGATCCTATCTCTCTGCCTGAATTTTACACTGGCCCTTTTGTCTTTCTGGTTAGAAAGTGATATGTGAAAAGAGAGCCCTCAGCACCCTAATGATATTCATAATAACCAAGTAAATTTCCCTGTGTTCTCCTTTCCAGAGGGGAAACATGGGCTGTTTAGAAAGATTTTATGCGATTGTGCTGGAACCCTCAAGGAGGACTGAAACTCATGGCAATTTTTGCTACTTTTAATGTTGATGGGGCGGGAAAAATTGGTGTGCGTCATGGAGCTACGCACACCTGGCTAGAAGCTATAGAAACTGAAGGAGGATCCAGGAGAGGATAGAACAGTTGAAGGCCCATCGACTTACCCACATGAAGATGGGAGTTAGAAATTAAGTGACATGGGGGCACCTGGGTGATGCAGTCAGTTAAGCATCCAACTCTTGGTTTCAGCTTAGGTCATGATCTCGGGTCGTTAAATGGAGTCCACATGGGGCTCCGTGTTCAGTGTGGAGTCTACTTGAGATTCTCTCTTTTCTTCTCCTTCTGCCTGTTCATGCTCTCTCTCTTTCTCTAAAATAAATAAATATTTTTAAAAAAAGAAATTAAGTGACACGTATGAGGTACAAAGTGGCTGCTGCTTAACTTTCATCCTGCAAATATGGCAGAGGGTGGTGGTAGAAGTGATCTCTTTTGGCCCTCCCTAACTGGGAACATACAGGGAAGAGCCCAGGCAAACTTACACATTACAAAGCTACCACGGGATTATAGAGAAAGGTGGATATTGACAAATGCTCCTGTATAAGTGTAGCTTAAAATGCAATGGCGAGGCAGGAAAATTATGCACCCAGAGAAGAGAATGTTGCATGTGCTCAGCTGAGACGGTGCTTCTCTGATTCATTCTTTTATTCATTTGACAATGCTTTCTTAGATATCTGCTCCATGTAGGGCACTGTACTTGGTAGGAATTATAAATATATAATTAATTAGGCCGTAATTAATTCATTCAGCAAATATTTGAGTGATGTCTATGTTCCGACATTGCTCAGTGTAGGGAACATTGAGAAAAGATACTGTTTTTTCCCTTTGCATACATTACATCATAGTGTTCACATGAGCTATATGACACTGTTACCTCCATTTTCCAGGTTAGAAGACCAGAGCCTTGGAGTGATTAAATAACGTGCCTTCAGCCATCCAGCTGGTAAGTGGTCATTGTCAGAACTTGAGCCCAGTTCTGTCCAAGACCAAAGCTAGTGCTCTCCATATTTTTGTGATACTGCCTCCCTGTTGTCATTTATGAACATTACCGCCTTATCCACTAAACTCTATACTCCTTTGAGGCCAATGCATATGTCACATTTATCGTTTTCTACTCTTTCCCTGGTGCCTGCCGTAGTACAATATATACATATATCAAATTAGCTTCTTCTGTAGTACAACTGTGAGACATTAATCCATCGGGGACTTTATTCCACAATGTTCTTACAAGTATTCCTGAGCCCCTCCTATATGCCAGTCCCTATTATAGGTTCTGATAGACATTATATAAGGAAGAACTTCTCTTGTCAAAGAATGTGAAGAAATACTGGAGTGAACGAAGTTAAAAGGTTTTTTTGTTTTGTTTTGTTTTTTACCACATGATTTCTTACAGACTTTAATATGCTAGTAAGCATTTGGGATTCTTTAAAATCTTGTACACAGTGTACAAGATTTTCTCAACTTGTCTGATCAAAGGTCACTTTCCTTTCTTTGAATACACTCTGAATTGCTGATGCCACTCTAAAGATGTGATTTCCAGAGTTTTTCACAGAGTCCACATCTAAAGAATCTGGCAGAGAGAATGGTGGGACTTCTAAAAATGGAATAGATGCCTAAATAGTTCACTTTGATTCACATTCCTGACCCTGGTCCTCACGTCTGACTCCAGGAACAGTTTCTGTTCATAAAATGATACCTCCCCTTCCAAGTTCCAACACCCTAATAATACCTCAGATACTTAGTTTTTCAGTCAGTTAATCCCTTTAGCTGATAAAGGTAGAGGTGTAACACTTCTCCTTCCCACAAAACAAAATGTTTGTTAAGATCCCAAATAATGTACCTCTAATCAGCTTACTGTACCTAACAAATGTTAGCACAATCTGCAGGTGAGTCCCACTTCAGTGTCACATTGGTAGAGCTACTGGCATTCAAGGCAGGTCTCTTGCAATACAATCCGTTGGACGTTCAATGTGAGACAGCAAGGTATAGAAGGTCCTGTAGGATCCCTGTACGACGGCTAAAAAATTGGGAGAATGTTTCCTACTGTTGATGGACCAGGAACATGACCACCATGGGGAGCAGCAGAGCTCATGATTAAGAGAAGTTTTTAGAGTCATACCAGTAAAACCCTAACCTCTTACTAGGTGTGTGACCTTGCCAAGATTTATGATTTCTCTAAACCACAATAAGTAAAGTAATATTGATGAGGTACATATGTGCAAAGATGGCCCTTTTTCCAAGACAAAATGCTGGCGATCACCAAGACAAAAGAATAAGAGATTCAGTTTGAGCCTCTACAACAAGCACATTTTTCATGTGTACTTCATGCAAATTGAGCAAGACAGCAGCGTAGTTTTTCTCAGCAGACATTGAGATAGGACCCTCATTGTTTCAGTGGTTTGCTCCATTAATCGTCTTGTATGATATATGTGACATACTTAATGTAATTATCCCCATTTGGCAGATGAAAAGACAGAGGCTGAGGGACTTGTTTATGATGACACAACTGGTAAGTAGAAGAACTAAGATTGAAAACCAAGGTTTTTTTTCCTTCCAAAGAACATGCTCTGTACTGTCCTACCATTCTCTCCTCATTAACCTTAGTGACTCACTTCTCTTTACGTATTTCTTTTTTTGTTAGGGAACAAGCATCATTGGGATGATTTCCACAGTGTCCCTTTCAGCTCTAATTCTCTTTGAAGAGAAATGTAATTCCCTTTAGTCACAGCATCTCCTGTGAGGCTGAAAAAGTATATTTATATCATCTTTCAATTCACTCTCCCCATTTTTATTATTATTATTATTATTTGTATATGCCTAAGCCTCCTGGGTCCAGCATCCCTGTCTTCCTGTCAACTTTGCAAGGAAAGTAATGCCTTTCATTACATTTTGGATGCCACACCAGTTTAATCCCATTGATAGAGGGCTATGCAATCAAGCTGACAGTTGGATGATGATTTGAATCGTCCCTGACTCATTACTTTGTGAAGGATTTGGCATGCCAATCAATGGGGAATGATGTGCCGTGCCTTGAAGAATGACAGTAATCCATTTTCCACCAATTGACGTGATGAGTCCTTGACAGAATCACAAGTTATGGGGCCAAAGCCAAACATGATTTGGCACATGCCTCCCAGCACTGCCATTTTGCAGCCCCTCAGGGTATTTATCAAAGCAGTAGCCTTCTTGTCTTCTGCTGTCATCGGCCACACATTCTCAGGAGGCGGTCCGACTTTAATAGGCTTCTGCAGGTTACGAGTAATGGGGCAACTTCCTTGACCTCCCTTGGTGTACTTACCCAAAGAGTGTCTGTAAAGAAATTAATTGGACCTCCTAATTACTCCCACCCATGCTGACACACCTAAATTTATACATCCGAGTGAGAGCTGTCTTTCAGAGTAGTCATTTTGGGAGTAGATACATATATTCTAATGAGGCTGTCAGCATTCACGATGCATTGGAATTTCTCTTCTGAAATTTTCTTCTGAACTAGCTTTCAAGTCCCACTACTTTCAAACAAATCATTTTTGAGGTCAGAATTGCATCATCAGTTTGATCATCTTCCATGATAATCTAATTTGCCTTTTGCCTGTTTCCCACGACAATTCATTCTTTAGGGTATTGAGCATATCCATAAGAAGTATTTTGGGTCCAAATGAAAATCCAAAAGAAGCTTAGGAAATATTTTCAATAATATCTAACCATTGGATTATGAGTCCATGTTCCTAAAGTGGTTAGTCTGAAAGCTTTGATATGACAGTTTTTAATGTATAAGTTCCCATATATTTTTTAAGTATTTGTAACTCATTTCTAATATAGGCTGTTAAGCACCATCATATTACTTAAATGATCTGTGGGCTACACTCTTCCTTCATCCTGTTGCCTTGTTTGCACAATACTTCTGGAACCTGTTACTCTGTCATGAATGATCAAATTCATAAGCATTTTCCTCATATATTCTTTATAAAAAAGCAAAAAAAGGAACACACAAAAAACCCCGACATCTAGTCCTATATACTACCAATAAAAGATTCGAATGTTGCCTTCTGGATGTATTGACTTGCCCAACAGAAACAGATTCCCCATAAAAGAAAGCTGGGATTCACTATAAAAAATAGATAAGATAGTCCCTGACCCAATAGCTTAAAGAGAAGCGTAAAGAGAAGCTCACTATTTCTCAAGCTGTGTTCACGTATACTGGGCTTTCAATTAGTATTTTAGTGACCTACTTTTAAATATGAACAAATAGGGACCACTTGACATTTGAGGAAAAATGAATTTTATTAGCTAAAATTGTGTTGAGCAATATCTGTGTAATCCTACTAACCCTATCATCTGTAGTATTTTTTTCTTGTCATGTCTTTGGCAGGTTTTGATATGCGTAGCAATACTTCCAAAGTCACTTCTCCCATGCCTTATAATTGTAATATTTTATTTTCTGTCATTTTTTCCCCCTGAATATTCTGGCCATAAGTTAAAAGATTTTATTGATCTCAAAAAAAGTTTGGTTTCATTTATTTCTTTATTATTTTTCTATTGCATCACTTTTCACTCTGATCTTAACTGTTTTCTTTATTCTGCTTAATTATCCATTTAATTTGCTCTTCTTATGGTTTCTTTTTTTTTTTTTTTTTAAGATTTTATTTTTAAGTTATCTCTGTACCCAATGTGGGGCTCGAACTCATGACCCTGAGATCAAGAGTCAAATGCTCTACTGATTGAACTAGGCAGGCACTCTGTTTTTCTGGCTTCTTAAAGTAAAAACTGAGGTCATTGAGGTGAGACCTTTCTTCTTTTCTCACACAGGCATTTAGTTCTTTAAATTTCCCCCTAAATAATGAGTTAGGGGCATTCCACTAATTCTAATGTCTTGTCTTTTCATTGAATTCGGAATACTTTCTACTTTCCCTTTTAATATCTTCTTTGATGCATGAGCTGTTTAGAGGTATGTAATTTAGTTTTCAAATATATCAAAAGATATTCCAGCTATCTTTCTGTTAAAGTCCTAATTTAATTCCAGTTTAGCAGTCCCAGAGTATTTTATATTTTGGTGAATGTCCCATGAACACTTGTAAAAAAAAATTGCCTATTCTTCTGTTGTCCAGTAGAGCATCCTATAAAGGTCAGTTGATCAAGTAGACTGATGATGTAGTTCCTTTCTTCTGTAGAGGATGTTGACTTCCTGTCCACCTGTTCTAATTATAATAGAAGGATTTTGAAAGTTTCCATTATATGCATGGCTTTTTATATTTCTCCTTGCAATTGTGTCAGTTTTTGCTTCATCTATTTTGAAGATCTCTTTTTAGGTACATGAACACTTAGAATTGCCATGTTTTTCTGATGACTTGACCCCTTTATCATTATAAAATGGCCTTCTATATCTTTGGTAATATTCTTTACTCTGAAATCTACTTTGTCTGATATTAATATAACCACTCTTGGGTCTTTTTGATTAGTGTTAGCATGGTATGTCTTTTACCATCCTTTTACTTTTAACTTATTTTCATCCTTTATTTAGAATGAACTTCTTATAAGCAGCATGCAGATGGGTCTCACTCTTTTTATCTAATCTTACAGTCCCTGGCTTCAGGTTTTAGAACATTTAAATGTAATGTGATTATTGATCTCTAATCTTGCTTTTTGCTTTATATTTTTCTCCTCTGCTCTTTGTCCTCTTTTTCCTCTAGCTGCATTCTTTTTCATTAATTGATGACTTTATTACGATCTTATTTATTTCTTTTGTTGAGTTATTACCTATTCTTTGTTATTTTGGTAGTTGCGTTAGTTTATAGTACACAGCTTTAATTTATCACAGTCTATCTTCAAATGATATTGTACTAATATGTATATAGTATAAGAATGTTACAGTAGTTTACTTCCTTTTCTCTTGTGGTTTTTTTTTGGGGGGGTGCTATGGTCATGAATTTTATTTTATTTATTTTATTTTTTTTTCTAGCTACTTAAAAGCCCCTTTGTTGAGATATATTTACATATATATCAAGTTCATCCATTGTAAGCGTACAGTTTGCCGATTTTTAGTCAATTTATTGAGTCGAGCACCATTGCCACAATCCAGTTTTAGAATCCTTCCATCACCCCAAAGGGTTCCCTCCTGCCTGTTTGCATTTATTCATCATTTATCCCCAGACCCAGGCAACCACTGATCTGCTTTCTGTCTCCTTAGATTTTCCATGTCTGGATATTTCATATAAATGGGATCCTACCATATGTGGAACTATCTTAGTGTCATGAATTTTAATTTGTTATAAACCTCTCTGTATCTTTTACTTCATTTTATGTTATAATTCTTTTTGTTTAAGTAGGAAACTTTTATAATTAGATTTTTAAAAAATAAGAAAAAACTCTTGCATATTTACCCACGTAGTTCTATCCATAGGTTCATATTTCTGTCTGATATAATTTTCTTTCTACTGGAGGAGGTCCTTTAACATTTCTTGTAATGAAGTTCTGTCAGTGCTCAATTCTTTCAGCTTTTGTGTATCTCAGAGAGTCTTACGGGCCTAAAAATAATGAATAATTGCATCCATGAAATAAGGATAGGGTGCTAAAAAGAGGAAACAAAGCCAGCTTCTGGAAATTAATAAGAGAGCAGAAACTTTAAAACATTATAAAGAGGTTGGAAAATTAACTTGAGGAAATTTCCCAAAAAAGGTCTAAATGACAGGGGAATGGATACATAAAAAAATAAAAAAAATATAGAGTCATTCTAAGAGATTTGTAATTTTACTAATTGGAATTGCGGAGAGAAAAGAAAAAGTCGAAGGGGTGAAATTATCAAAGATAATGTCTGTGTTTACATTGAATGGGTCAACTCAGTACTCATTGCAATATATGAAAAAGTGCCCACACACAGAGAAGATTCCATAAGCTTCCAGATACAGGAGAAAAAGACTTTTCATACAAAGGATCAGGAATCAGAATGGCACTAGACAAACATTCACTCTGGAAGTTAAAAGACAAGGGAGTAATGCCTTTAAAATGCTGCTGCTAGCCAAATTATCGATCTGAAGTGAGCATAGAATAAAGCAGGAGTCAGCAGTTTGTTTTTGTTTTTGGAAAGGACCAGGTAATGAATATTTTAGGCTTTATAGCCCAAACAATCTTAGTTGCAATTACCCAACTTTGCAATTTTAACAAGACAGTAGACAGTAAGTAAACAAATGGGCCTGGCTATATTCCAGTAAAAGTTATTTACGTGAATGGTAGAGTTTTAGCTACCAGTGGTCATAGTTTGCTGACCCCTGGAATAAAAATGCCCAGATAAGCAAAACCACGGGAGAAGAAAATCTTCCTTTTTTTGTTCCCTTTTCCAAAAAGCTATTGTACAAACATACCCACCAAAATTAGGGTTGATACCAATAGAGAAGAAGAAACATTGAAACTAGAGGATCCAATACAGGAGAGAAACAAACAATTCTGAGGTTGGTAGTGAAAGGAGATACCAGGATGATAGTGTTGAGCAGCCTGGGGAACAATCACTTCAGACTAGAGCAGGAAGATGGAAAGCCCTGGGAGTGTTGTGTGCAAGTAAGACATGAAACTAATAGAATACCTGATATGGTGAAACATATTGAGACAAGATTTCAATTTTCTGTTGGAGAGTTCAGAGTGAATTAGTAATAAATACATAGAAAACTAAGCAACTGAAAATAACCAGGTAAATATTAACTCCTATAAAGTTCTACAAGAAAAGAAATCTAATCATACACTAAATGGGTTCAGCTGCGAATAATATTTATACAGTCATAATTATATAAACACTGAACACTGCTTCAGCTAAAAATTGTGACAAACTGTGGGGAGCCAGAGGAAAAGTAGAAGTGTGTGTGTGTTTCTGAGTATGTGGGGAAATGATGAAGAGAGCCAGATTCTCATCTTCCATAGTGGGAATTCAACAAATAGTAACAACTGAAAAAAAAAAGAAAAATTAGAATAAACAAGTTATTTAGATATATGGAGGGGGAAACTCAGATAAATATAAAAGAATTCAGGGTAATTACTTCTAGAAGTGGGAATTTAGAGTGCCAATGGGTGAGGCTAACTACTGTTATTTTTCTTATGAATTTTGAGAAATCTTTGCTTATTAACCTTTATAAATATATATATTTTACAAATAGAAATTAAAATAACTGGCTAAACTTTCATGGGAGAAAATAACATGAAACTATGGAATGGATAATTGCCTTTAAGAGATTGAATATGTAATTTGTAAATTGTTATTCCTGTGGACATTAAAAATATGAAAACCATAATATTGATAATAATGACTAACATTTTTGAGCAGGTACTAAGTGCTAGAGATTGTGCTAAGCACCTTACTTATTATATTATCATAGTTCAGGTACCATACTTTTTTTTTTTTTTTAAATTGTTGATGAGCAAACAGACTGCAGAGAAGGTAAAGAAGAGTTTTGGAGAGAATGCCTGGCCAGAAAAAGCAGAGGCAAGGTTCAAGCCAGACGTCTCTGATCCCATAGTGGGTACCTTTTTCTTTTCTTTTCTTTTCTTTTTTTTTTTTGAAGATTTTATTTATTTATTTGGGAGAGAGGGAGAGGGAGTACAAGCAGGCAGAGCGGCAGGCAGAGGGACAGGCAGAGGGAGAGGGAGAAGCAGGCTCCCTGCTCAGCAGTGGGGCTCGATCCAGGAACCCTGAGGTCATGACCTGAGCTGAAGGCAGATGCTTAAGCGACTGAGCCACCCAGGCGCCCCTCATAGTGGGTACCTTAACCTATGAGCTAATTGCCTTTTTTAGTAGTATTCAGTTATAGTCATTCATTAAAATTGTTCCAGCTTCTTAAAACAAGTTCCTTTGTCCCTTCTCTACACTGATAATGGTTTTATAAAATAATTTCACTAACTTGATCACATTTTTTTTATCCCTGCTTTAATTTGTGCCGCTTTCTTGCAACTTCTTCCTTGAGTTTAGCTTGAATGTCTCATTTTCACTTAGAGTTTTGGAAGAGTTTACTAGAATGAAATGCAAGCTAAGTGACTAAGCAAAGGCATTCATTTTACTTTTTCAAGGTAAGAAGAGCATGAGGATTTATAAGGACTAAGGGAGAAGTATCTCTTGGGGTAGTGTATGGAGACGATCATGAATAGGACAAGAGAGAAACCGTTATGAAGCAAGGCACAGAGAAGGGAGGAGACAAAAGTGAGACAGACAGACAGACAGACACACACACACACACAGGAAAAGGAGGTAGAGAGGAAGAGTTCCAGAAACGAAGAGATGGAAAGGGGGACCAAGTAGTTGTAGCAATTCAATGACTGATGGATTTCAGATATTTTACTGAAACCAGCTCTAAGTATAGGTACCATTGTTTCAGTAATGTTACTATATGACGAAACAATTAAAATAATTGTGTAAGTTATTTTTCTCTTGATTTGAAGTTCATTATACAACTCTGTCTTTGCCTAGTGGTGGACACAGGACTGCACGCTATGCTGTGAGTGCACATCTTGAAATGTTCTGCAAAGCAAATATAGGCTTGCCTCCCCTTGTGTCATTTAAATATTATAAAATTCTCATGAATAAGAGGAATTGGGAATGACAGAAGAATCTACTAAAAATCTTTGCATAGCCAGTTAACCAGACAAAGATCTGTCACTTGTCAAATTTTAGAGATTTATTAGTTCTTTTTTTTCACCTTTCTCCCCCTCCTCCCCAAGGTCTGAATTGTAAAGGCTCATCTGGCACTAGAATCTTCAAGGATGGGAGCCGCATACTTCCATCCCTTTATTAAAAAATCCTGGTGTTATATTTTTAACTGAATTTCATATAATAGGGATGGGACAGTCAGACCCTTTTATTGCTTTGCTGATCTCTTGCATTATATCCTCTCTGCAAAAAGGCTCCAGTGGCCTAAACTCTTCTTCTATCAACTCTTTAGATCCAGTATCAGAGACAACTCAAGATGTCTGATTTTATATAAAAGGTAATAAATGGGTACAAATAGATTGCAAGGTTATAAACCAATCAGGATTTTAAGATATATCGGGCATGGGTATATTACCAAGGTTTCATGTAATCAGCATGTGTATGGAATCGTGAAGGGTTTAGCCCATTGAGGATTCAAATATTATGTTATTGTTGCCACTGAGGCTTCAGACGATCACAAATAATTTTATAGAAATAGTAGCTGGAGTCTACATAAATATGCCTAGTGTCATCATCCACATACACATAATCTGTCCAAGTCTCCAGTTTTGATTCTGTAAACCCACTTTCATCACATAATTCACTTGCTAAAACTTTCTTGGAATTCCCTTTGTTTATAGAAGTTAAGTCAGCCTTCCAAGCTTCTGTCATCTCACCTCCCTTTTAGCTATCTCCTTCTTCTCATCCATTAACCTTCCCCTTCAGGTAGACTAGGATGTTTACCACCCATCTTCTAGATCTAAAAATTTAAAGCCTATTGAGGCTCCTGCATGGCTCAGTCGGTTCAGCATCTGATTCTTGATTTCAGCTCCGGTCATGATTTCAAGGTCGTAAGATTGAGCCCCTGGTCAGGCTCTGTGCTTAGCAGGGAGTCTGCTTGGGATTCTCTCTCCCTCTGCCTCTGCCCCTCACCCCACTTGCACATGCTCTCTCTCTCAAAATAAATGAATAAAATCTTAAAAAAAATAAAATAAAAATTTAAAACAGCATCAACAAATAACCACCAAAAAATGGACACAAATTCCCTTTTATGCTTCTTTACGCTTGTGTGTGTTCATGTTACCATGGCTTTCCAATATGGTTCCAGGCCCTGACCACAGCTTGGTCCGGGGAGTCACCTGACTCATAAGTAAATCCCTTGTAAGTTGGATACCAGGAAGTGTCATAACCTGTGAAGTAGCTTGGCGAGTTTCCTATGTTAACAAAAGACCCATGTTTAGATTCTGAAGGAGTAAGATGGAGTCTTAAGGATTCCTACCTCCCATTGTGGAACTGAGATGCCTCTCTTTCCTGACATTAGACTCTAACCCACAGCACTGCTTATATTCCCCATAAATCTTCCCCCTTTTGACCTTCTCTATCAGTTACTTTCAGGTCCACTTATTTGATATTAGTCATGTATCAGCTTTTGGCAACTTTTCCACTGCAATATTTGTTAAATTTTCATTGTTATTTGTATTTCCTATGGTTTAATTTCAATTTCCCAACTGCAGTTTAAACTCCTTGAGGGTCTAGGCTCTGTTGATGACGTGGCATTTTGTGAAGCATCTGTTTTGATTTCAGCTACCATTTGATGAGGCTAAAAGCAAACATTAAATTACTGGGAGGAGGGGTTTATGTTAGAAGGTGGCCAGAGATTGGAATGCAGGCTTATCACTTTCTGAAATGGTATGAGGTTCAGGAATGGTATGAGGGATGGTGGCAGGTTTAGGAATGGAATGGGATTCAGATATGATACAAGGGTGATGAGTACATGTTGCTCGCATGGTTAATTATGTAATTGGTATGTTTTACTTTCATTATTTAGCTATTTAAGTAGAATGCATAAAAATGGTGCCTGTCACAGTGTCCAGCTCTGAAACATGCTCTGAGCCTTTTAAACTCCCCCAAATACTAACTAGTTTCTCTACAACCATGTATCACATGGAGTATTAACTAACTGTGGGGTCTTCCAGAAGAGGCAGTTCTTTCTATCACACTCATAGTTAAGGATTCATTACCTTGAATTACATTTGTATTCTGGTTGAGTGGTGCAGTTGCTCAGCTGTAGTTAATGCATTTCAGAATCATTCATACACTGTTCTTAAACTATGATGCTGGATGTAAAGGTGACAGTAAATGTGGGAATAATTAAGAAAACCCTAATGGAAAATCTCCCTAGGTCATTAAGACATCTTCTGAGAATGGGGCAACCCTGTGTACATAATGAGAACATTGTACCTGTCCACCACACATGCAGGTTGTTGGGTGCATTCCTGGCTCCCTCTTGTTCTCTCTCTCTCTCTCTTTTTTTAAAAGATTTATTTATTTATGCATGCAATACTAGGTGTTATATGCAAACAATCATGGAACACATCAAAAACTAATGACGTACTGTATGGTGACTAACATAACATAATCAAAACAAAACAAAACAAAACAAACAAACAAAAAAAAAACAAAACCAAAAAAAGACTTAAATTATTTATTTGAGAGAGCGAGCATGAACAGGGGTGGGGCAGAGGGAAAAGGACTTTCCTGCTGAGCAGGAAGCCTGACTCAGCTGGATCACAGGACCCTGAGATCATGACCTGAGCCAAACAGTCAGCCGCTTAACCGACTGAACCACCCAGTGCCCCTCCCTCTTCTCTGAAGGCATGGTTTCATTTGTTTCTGAGCATTTCTGTATGCATCTGTTTTAATTCTCTTCACCTTAGGGGAGAATAATCCCCACCTTAGGTCAGTCCAAGTAAAAATTGTTTTACTGGAGGGTGGAGGCATAGGTTTGTTTCATCTGGTGGCCATGGGGTCTAGGTTATGGAGAATTTGTCTTTAGGAGATGTAACAGTTCTCAGGGTATAGCTGCTATTGCTTGTAGAAACTGACTGAATTAGAGATCCTTTGAGATTCTCCATGTAGGGGACTTTTAGTGGATTTAAAAAATCATTTGTTTTACTAGTACCCTGTAGATTGATGGCCTCTTTGTGTAAATTGGGAAAGCATGCCTTCCCTGTGTGAGTACATGATTGGGAGAGTGGGTTATACCTTCCTGAGAACAAAAAGGTGAGCCTTCCTTCTGATGGTTGCCTCCTTAACTCAGATGCACAGCTTGGTGAGCCCCTACCACCACTCGCCATCTTGACTGTGCTGTTGGGTGACACACAGACTCTATGACCATGTATGGTAGCCCGGTCTGGTTAGTACAACATTTTAGTCATTAGTCCAGAACATTGGTAGTTTGTTACTATGTAAAATGTGGGCAACTTGATTCATTTATATGTTGTTTCGCCACATGTGTGTGTGTGTGTGTGTGTGTGTGTGTGTGTTAATGCACACTCCTAATCTTCTAGGGATACTCGTAGCAGGGTTATAATTACTGATTCCAGCATGTAGGATAGAACACTATGGAACAAGGCAGCCTTCAGTGATTCAATTGGGAAATATCATAGTCAACATAAAGGGAAGTAAAATATATACAACTTTAAAGAAAAATGGATTCATAGTGATAGTTAAGTAGGAATAGTAATTGGAGGCATAGTTGCAAACATATCTGCTTAGTATCTAATGTGCATTCCATACTTTTGAAGAAGTCAGTTCCTCTAAGAGCAAACACAGCTCTCTTGGTGCATTTTATCATGTAAGTCAACCAATGGTTTCCTCATATTCTGGCAACCATTTATCACCAGTGAATTCTAAAGGAATTTTCAAGTGACTACTTAGTGTTGAACAGTAAGAATATTCAAAAGTAGTAGAAAATGGGTCCCGTTCCTTGAAGAATTTGTATTTGTTTGGATCCATGACAAGATAACATAAGTCTTATTGTAATCGAGAGTTATATTGTATTTTATTCTTGATCTAATTATTAGAAATTAGGGAGGTCAAACTCCCTTATTAGACATCCATATGTGCTTATTTAATTACTTAATTTATGTTTTCTATTGCTAGACGCTGAAGACCGAGATCTGCATTGTCCCATGGTTTCCTTCCTGGAATAGAACAGCACCAAAAGACCAGATTATCCAGCCCATGCTTCCTCAGTTCCGATGACAGTGATTCTCTCAGATACCAGTGCAGGTGAGGAATGGCTAACACAGGCACGAGTAAGAAGGGAAGTTATTTCTCCAAAGTTTGTGTGAGTGCTTGTGTGTACAGGGTGTGTACAGTAAGGGTATCACACTTTTAGAGCTGGAAGGTACATGAGAAACTCTTGTATGTTACTCTATCATTTTAGAGATAAGGATGCAAAGACCTTGGAATGGCTAAGTGATTTGCCCAAGGTCACACATTTTCGCCTCCAACTCATGGAAATTACAGTTACTTTTGGGAAAGCACAACTCAGCAGTGTTCCAAGGGTCTGGAACTCTGCACCAAACTTTCTTTTTCCTTTTCCAGTATCATCATAATCTGCCACTCTTTACTGTGGTGCCTCAAGAAGAAGCGAGGGAGTCTTAAAAACCATCCAGCTCTCCAGATTCAATTGGCAGGTTAATCGAAAACAATTTTTTTATAGCACAATAAAGGACCTGGGAACAGTGGAACATTAATATTTGTTTCCCAAAGAGTGGACCCTGAGAGAATAAAGCTGCATGCAATTGAATTATGGTACCCATAGTGTGGGGGATGCATTTTGCATTGCTTCATTTTATACTACCATTAATCAGGCAGCAGAGAGCAAAGCCTGCCTCGCCAACTGCTGCCAGAGCACCCCGAGAGAGATGTCACCCCGGTCCGGGGGAAGGGCAGTCTGCTTTCCTAAGTATCTTATGTGATTACAATATAGTTTTCATGATGCATTCTTAATAAAACAAAAGGTGGCCCTCTGACAAAAATATCATCTGGTTTTTATAATGTAAAATACAGCAATTTTATCAGCATTAACACTGATTGGCTGCCATTAGCCCCTTGCCTTCTAATAAAATTTATGATACCTTTCAGGAGCCCAATTTGATAGAAAGTGAAGTGATTGCACCCTGCTTAGATATCTCTCTGGCATCTATTCCAACAATAATGCGGTAATTTTATGCATGAAATAGCACAATTGGCATAAATAGTTATAATACTGAGTGCTGTCTAAGGAAACTGGCTGGTGGAAAATTAGAAAGCGCTTCACACTTTTGAAACAGGTAATTAGGATTTTTCTTCGTGCTCATACAAGGCAGACTGGAGTTTCATTTTATATTTCATGTTTCATTAAAATATAGGTGTTAAAAATAAATGTTGAATTTAAAACTGCATATATTATAAAATTAAAGGTATAGTACACAGTAGAGAGTGCAAAGTGTGCAATGGGACCTTGGAATGTTATAGTTAGTTGCAGGGAGAGTTTGTTTTTTTAATAGTTTGGACAGGTAATATAGCCTTATTTCAAGTATGTAACTTTGGAAAGGATTGATTTAGAAATAAGTTGCATTCAATCTCCAGGTCTTTAGCCCAAGAAACAGTGTGGTGCCTTGATTTAAACTCTAACTGAGGATGATCTCCTTCATTTAATTGGCAGGTGAGGATAGGCTTTGGGTCACCTAGAATTGGCTGAGCAGCTTTGAACTTTGCATTGGGCTCCACAGTTCTCTGTCTAGTCCACATTTCCATCCTGACCTTGGCTGCTCGTTCAGACCTGAGCCAACCCCCAGTGGAACCTTTTCAATCCTCTTGAACTGTGCTGTGGTTTTGGGAGGCAGGCAGAGGGCTGTAATGGTACCATTGTATTAACCTCCACTTACGACCCAGCCAAGGGCAGGCTTTTAAGTTTTCCCAGCTGTGTCATTAAATTTGTTGCTCTGGCCCCACTGACATGACACCATCACAATCCCAGCCACAGACTAATGACCACATTTGTGAAGGCAGCATGTTTTAGAAGGGAGTACACAAGGCTAAGAGTCCAGAAAACTGGACTTCTTTCTTGTTTTTCCATAACTACTCATGTGGAATTAGGAAAGACATTAAAGTGTTGTATGCCTCAGTTTCCTCATCTGTAAAATGGGTATTGTTCTCTCACTCTGTTTCTTAGAAGCTTGTTGAGCGTACAGATTGCAAAACTAGGAGCTAAAAGCAAAACACAACACTTCACAGATGCACAGTGTATTGCTCTATTCTAATGAAAAAGTGCATGCAAAATGAAAATGATATTGTTCTTTTATAATAAAAATATTTTTTCTTACAATGTTTGGGTATATGAAAGCAAGCTGTGTCAGTGATTTAGAAGGATAATATAGGGGCGCCTAGGTGGCGCAGTCGTTAAGCGTCTGCCTTCGGCTCAGGGCGTGATCCCGGCGTTCCGGATCGAGTCCCACATTGGGCTCCTCCGCTGGGAGCCTGCTTCTTCCTCTCCCACTCCCCCTGCTTGTGTTCCCTCTCTCGCTGGCTGTCTCTCTCTGTCAAATAAATAGAAGGATAATATAAAATGCTCTTATAATTTAAGATGTATAAGAACCATACCATAGGAAGAGCAACAGCATTTATTGTGACAAAGTAAAATTGCAAGGTCCCTGGCAGTTATTCCAGTTTTCAATAGAAAATCATAAAATAGGGAATAAATTCAGCATTGCTAATAATCTCACTGTAAATTCTGTTCATTATTCCTATCATATTTTGTAGTGATTGCAGTGTAAAGCTGTGGTCTGTTAATGTAATAATGTATTCACATTCTCAAGCAATTCTAGAAAAAAATATCTAGTCCACCAGAAAAGTGATTGTGCAAAGGAAATTGGGGACAAATGCTATATTCATTAACCTTTATCAGTGACACTAAGTTCTAGACAGAAATCACTTCATGTTATAGTTATTGTGCATCCATAATTAAGACAACTTCATTTGTAAGTTCTAATTTTTAAGACAAAGATTTTTAAGAGGATCTTTGACAAAAACCATTGGGACTTAACATATTCCTTTTTACTTTATCCTCCATTCCACCAATAGGGTGATCTTTCTAATTCTCAAAGCTGATTATATTCTTTTTTTTCCAGGTTGTGGAGGGAACTCACACTCTCTGGGAGAGAATGTCATGGGAGAAACAAGTCAGCCTTCTTTCTCCACATCCTCTCACTTATTCCTCCCTGAAGGAAGAAGCAGAATGGTTCAATAATTGAGGCTGTGAGAAAAGAGCCTTTGGTTCAACTCTTCTTCCCATTTTTAGATCTGCCTGGCTGAAGGATAGGCATAGGTCTTATCAGCTTCTGTTTCTCGGTAGTGAGAAGCTTAGAGTGGAATGATTATAGTTTTGGTTCTCTGTTGTACCTATAGCACTGAGAACTTGGCATGTAGTCAGTGCTCAATCACTGTTTGTTGGATAAATAAATGACTAAACACACCAGGATGTGGGGCAGTGATCGTGGGTGACTTTATCAAACTTGAAGACATAAAACTCCCTCTGGGGTGGGTTGTCTTGAGGTCTAGACTAGGAGGGAACGTCTGAGGAAGCCTAATTATGGTCATCCATCTGAGCTTTGTTTTCAGATCCTATTTTGTCAGGTATAAAGTGGAGACCCTTTCATCAGCTTGACTTGTGTCTTTTTTTTTTTCCAATATGATTCAAAACTAGGAGAGAGGACTGTGATATACTTTCATTTCCATATCCCAACTTTCATTCTCTGCTTGAAACTATTAATTCTGATTTGTCTAATACATAAAGTTCAAATATATTAGAATAACTAATGAGAACTTTCATAACTTGACATAATTATTTTATAGGAAGAGTGGTGGAACCAGAGTAGATAACAGAGACTCAAGTGCAGGATAACTGAGTGAATAGACACTTATGAGGAAGACTAAGAAATACAGAGTAGGGTTGACATATGTCTCAACAAAACACACAGAGTAAAAGTTTGTTGGTCAAAAATATTTACATGATAGAGGAAACTATTGACATGTGCCAATAATATATGCTATTCTTATATATTTTAATAGACTCTTCACCCTTTATCAATTTTAAACATCATTACATCTGACATTTTTCTCAATTTCGGGATGTGTGAGTTCAGATACCCGGGGCCCTGTCCACATATTTGTATCCCTAATGTGAACTTTGGCTCTAGTCATGAAAAAATACACTCTTAAAATTCCATTAAAATAGTGCAGAATATGCTTTTTGAAGAGACAGACTCATGCCATTGGGAAATGCCCTTTAGATATCTCAGATCCAGGAAGGAAGTTACTGCAAACTCTCTAAGGTAAAAAAGTTAAGGAACTTAAGAATTTACAAAAAGGAGTTTTAGTCCATCTAGATGTAGTCATCACACTGATTTACTTTGAAAATTAGTAGTGTGTCTTAGGCTCTGAAGGAAGAGAAATTGATGAGGAGAGGAAGGAATTTCCACAGAAAAGAATCAGAAATTCTTGGCATGTAAATTTTAGAGAGAACTAGCGACGTATGGATTTTGCTTTGAGTTACTTTTGTCAAAAAGCAAAGTTTCCATATGTACGACTGAAAAGCTAAAAAGAAACTGATTTTAGCCTGAAAAAATTCATTTATTCATTAGCTCATTTATTTAACAAATGCTTGTTGGCAGGAACGGTGGGATCATGAGAAGAACAGAGGTTTTGATGTGAGACCAATTGACTTAGATTTGGGCTTTTGCTTTGTTAATGGTTCATTTGACAAATCATTTACCCTTTTCAGGACTCAATTTCCCCATTTTGCAAGCCAAGGATAATAATGACTTTGTATCATGTTTTTGTGAAGATTAAACAATATATAAAGAATCAAATACCATGTACACAGAAAATGATTCGTTTTTATCTCCTTTTATCACTCACCCCATCTCCCTATTTTAAGTGTTGGGGAAGCAGAGATCACCCAGATATTACATTGCCCTGAAGATTGGCAGTTTAGTGGGGAAGCAATGTAATACAAAAGTAAAACCACTCACCCATGTGCTATGTACTATGTATAGAATCCAAATCTGCCTGGAACTTCCAAAGAAGGCTTCACAGAGGAGGTGTTGCAAAAGTAATGGCGAGAGAGAGAGAGAGCGAGAGAGCACACGCTAAGGCCAAGAAACTACAGGTGAGTATAACTAGAACATAAGGTGTTCATGGAAGAGAGGTAGGAGGTCTAGCTGAACAGACAGCCTGGAACCAAGCTGTGTGACCTAGAGGGCCATGCTAGAAGCTGGGGCTTTTTTCTCTGTGAGTTTTTGGGGATTCACACAAGCTTTTAAGCAGAGATTAGCTGGATTAGTCTCATTTAAGAAAGATCACTCTTGTGACCATGTAGAAAGTAGAATAAAACCTGATTAGTAATCAGTTAAGATAGTTCAGGATATTTCCTTAACAAAATAAGTACTGGTAAGGAAAAACAGATTTCAAATGCATTTAAATGGTATAAGAGAGCTATATGAAATGGAAAAGTTATGAGGAGACACACCAAATACACTTTTTGCCAAAACGAAAATGTAATTTTTGAGGACAGGATCTAGCTGGCAGAAGCCACAGACGTTGCATTTCAATGTGTCATCTCCCATGAACTACCAAAGACACAAGGAGGAGGCATACTTTTATGATGGTTAAAAGGGAAGCTTTGGCATTCTTTATAGCTTCATAGATGACCTTTATGTGAAATGCAATGAGACAAATTGAGTAAGTTAAATAAGAGGTATGGAGAGAAGAGTTTTATGACTGCTTTCAGGCAATGTATGGTAACAACAGATCCAAACATTTATGGGTTAGAGAAAGTAGAGGTTGCACATGATTTGCTTTCCTCTGCTAATGTAGTTAATCTATAGGCATCTGGTTAATTTTTTACTCAGTTATGTCTTCCTGATAATATCCAGAGTATGCTGCTTGACACAAATGCATTGACATCCACACTTTTGAGCCCTCCCCATACAGGAGTTGGTCTCCTTCCCCCCACTTACTCCTCCCTTTCTTGATGCTTCACCCTAGGTGATTGGCCCTCCCCTCCTCTGTACCCACTGGTCTGGAGATTGGAAAGATACACTCAGTATACCAAGAAGACTGAAATATTAGCTATCCAGAGCACACTTTTTTCCCCCCTCAGAACAACTTCCAGTTGTTATTTTCTATAATCTTCAATGTTAAATTCATAATTTTTTTAAATATCAGAATTCAACATCCTGGAAGTACTAATGAGATATGCAAATACTGTTATTCAGTGTTGCACTTCACTTAATCTTCTCTCCTTATCAGAATAATTTTTGTAGCGTTGCCATCTTTAGTGGCTGATGCCTTTTATGGCCTCCAGGTGCATAAGCTTTGCCCCAGAACCAAGTAAATGGAATGCTATTTCAGATAATATTAGAGTGTTTCTAACTCTGGGATTAGAAGTAATCGGAAGAAGCTGTTAATGCTTTTTAGAAGCACTGTCCTCCTTTAGTTTTAAAGTTCTGGACATAATGTGAAGAACTGAACTAGGAAAGTAGATGTGTTTTCTGCTCTCAAGTGTCTTTACCATTTAAATGGAGTGAAAGATCCATATATGTGTAAAGTACCTATATAATAATATACAATGTTGTATGATCAATTGCCAGATTATGTGGATATATGCTAAGTAAAATTATATAAAGATAAGTATCCCTTAAACAATTACGTTAACACAGTGATGTTAAACTAAAACTTGGAAAACAAAAACTATTCAGAGATGAGAGGATATCATTCATTCATTCATTGTGAAAAACAGTATTTACTACTGGGTGGCAGATACTGTTTTATGTACTGGGATAAGGTGGTGAATAAAGTAGTAAAAGCCTCTGACCTAATGGGATTTATAGACTACATAGAATAAATTAAATAAATAATTATGTAATATCTTGGGGGACAGTGATGTATTATAAAGAGGCAAATCAAAAATGATACTTAGGTTTGGAACTAACTGAATTATGGAACCATTTATGAAGATGAGGAATAACCAGACTTGTAGAGGAGTATGAGGTCACAAAAAGAGACCTCAAGCGTTCTGTATTCAACTCTATTGAGTTTGATGCTTATTAATCAATCAGTTCTAGACCTGAAGGGAAAAACCTGAGCTGGAGATATAAATGTGAATGTATTAGTGGACAGATGATGCTCAAAGTCATAGACCAGATGGATGTTCCAAGGGAGAGAGTGATTGTTGAGAAGAAAAGAGAGAGAAGTCTAATTCCAGCTTTGGAAGATGAGGACAAAACAACCAAGGTGATTGAGAAAGCAGCCAGTGAGGTAAGTGGAAAATCAGGAAAGCAAGGTGTTCCTGAAGCCAAGTGAATAAAGTGTTTTAAGGATGAGAGAGTGATTAACTGTGCCAAATGCTGCTCTAGAGTAGAGGAAGATTAGAATTAAGAAATGACTTATGATTCAGCAACATGGAAGGTTTTGGTGACTTGACATGAATAGTGTCATTGAGTGACTGGATGAAAGTTTGATAGGAACGGCTGCAAGATTGAATTGGATTTGGGGAAATGGAAAGAATGAATATAAAGAACTTTATCCATGAGTTTTACTGCAAAGGGGAAGAAAGACATGTATAATGGGAATGTAGGGCCAAGGAAGTTAAAATGAGGGGTATTACAGGCAGTATATAGAGAGGGGAACAATACAGTAGAGATATTGGTTCAGTAAAGAGAGAGAAGTAAAATTGCAGGAACAAATTCTTTTGAATATTTTGGAGAGGATAGGATCTGGTGTGCAAGGAGAATACTTGGCTTTCAAGGTGAACAAGGAGAAGTTCACTGAGAATCACCAGAAAAAAAACATTGTAAAATGAGAGTACAGGTATACTGGTTGACTTAGGCGATGGAAGATAAGGATGCTGTTCTCTTATTTCTTTGTTTTTTAACTAAAATAAAAGGTGAGGTCATCAGCAGGGTCAGGAACATGAGTGTTAAAAGTTTAAAGAGAAAAAGTGGTGACTGTGTTCTAGAAGAAATCTGTGGAGTGTAGGAACTAAGGAAATCTAGTAAGACTACAGTGAAAACTCGCAGGAAATGCATGGTTAGAAACTTAAAGTGAGGGGCGCCTGGGTGGCTCAGTTGACTCAGGTCATGATCCCAGGGTCCTAAGATTGAGCCCTGCATCAGGCTCCTGTGCTCAGCAGGGAGTCTGCTTCTCCCTCTCCCTCTGATCCTGCTCCCCGTTTGTGCTCTCTTTGTGTCTCAAATAAATGAATGATATCTCTAAAAAAAAAAAAAAAAAAGGAAAAGAAAGAAATAAACTTAAAGTCAAACTAATCAGTATTATCACATTTTGTTTTGCTTTTTTCCCAACCTACATTCCATAGTTTTAGTGCACAAGTGGGAGAGGTGAAGAAATAAGTTTCACCAAGAAGAGTGGGGAAGGCAAAGGAGGTGAGGGTGTATGTAAGGGAATGAGTAAGTGATTGACCCTGGAGTCTAAGCCAGGGAAGGGAGGAAGAGAAGACACAAGATGGGTCTTGGACAATGAAAAAGTTAACAGGCTACAGATTGGAAACATTATTGATGAATTGTTGGCTTAGGGCTGGTGGTATAGAAGTATTGGGGATTCATGAAATGGGCATACAGCTGAAATGTTGGAGGGAATGAAGTGACTGATAGGACAAATTCTAGGGTGAGATATGAGAGCAAGAGGCTTCAGTGAGTTGGGAAACTCATATGGTCAATATAATCATGTGTAGTTTGAGAATGGGTATTATTTGAAAAGGCAGATGTGAATAAAAATGGGAACAAATTGATTAAGCCTAAGTGTTCATTTGAAGAGGAATTAAGAATGGGGACAATTAAATGTGACCTTGATACCAGGGTAATAACAGTGACATAAAAATAATCGTCATTCTGTTCTCAATCTCTTATGAAAACAAATAAAAGCATCTGACATCAGGAAGAAATACAAGCTCCATGAAATATATTCTAAAGAATTGTTCTGTTTTCTGCTGTGATTTCCCAATCTAATACAATTTGTAAAACTTAGAAAGCATCTCCTTTGCTATCTGTTGTTGTAAGTGAATCCGTGTTAGTTTCTAGTAATGCTATTTTATTTTTGAAGTCCTGTGGCCACTGCAAAGTCATAAATAAAAATAAATATGTGGCATTTAGGAAAATACAGGCAAGTACTTCCTGAATGTAAAAGAAAAGTGTGTATAAATCAACAGTGATTGAAAATGCATCAGGAATTAGCAAGAAAGATGTCACATTTTATAGCTAATTATTTCTTTAAAATGTTTTTTATTGTTTTTTATTTTTTATTTTTTTTAATTATTAATTTCTTAATTTTTTATTTTTTTGATGTAAAGTTCGATGATTCATTCATTGCGTATAACACCCAGTGCACCATGCAATACGTGCCCTCCTTACTACCCATCACCAGCCTATCCCATTCCCCCACCGCCCTCCCCTCTGAAGCCCTCAGTTTGTGTATTTTAAATGTTGACATATTTAGCTATATTATTGAGCAATTCTTACTCAAGAAAGAATTTCATACAGAACCAAGTATCTTCCTTTCTTTTATCTATTCCCATTTTTAAAACCTGGGTCTTTATGTCATAAGACCCCAGTCGTAAACTACACTTTTCTCTCCTTTACCGGCTGATGTGGCAATGGGAAGAACTCTAGATTGTATCAGACTTGTGCTCATGAATTATAAGCTGAGGACAAGTAAAGTCACCCAGATCTGGAATGTCTTATTTGCCAGAGGCTCCTGATGACTTTTTTACCCCAGACCAGTCGTGAGCACCTTGCCATACAAATAAGATAAAACAATATTCATTAAGTTAAAAAAAAAATGAGCTGATTTAATTAATAAATCAAACTACTCAAATAAGGTTTTTTTTAATATATCATTTTTCTATTTACTTAAATTGATTTTAGTTGTTTAGGAAACCATAATGAGCCTGAAAGAGCTAGTTTGGCCGCCGGGGTAAATACTTAATTAGTCTGTCCTGCCAGGTGCCTTCTAAGCAGACTTACTGTAGTAAATTGCATTGAGACAGGCTTCAGTGATCTCAAAGGTGATGGAGGCCCAAGTGAGGACAGTCTACATTCTGAAAACTTCGTGAATTTGCACAATTAGACTAGCCTACTCATAAAATTAGACCCCCAGGAGCTTCTCTTCTTATATGAAGGGGCATCTTATTTCAAGGAATGGGAGATGTTCCTGAAACCAGACCCTTAGCCATCTGTTCCGTTCCTGGTGATAAACAGAATTGTAAGGCAAACACAATTTTTAATTGCAATAAGGTATATACTTAAATTTATCTATCAAAAAGCTAGGTTTTTGTTTGTTTACTCAAAAGCACTTGGTAAAGAAACAGAAGGGAGAAGTAATTTTTTTTTTTTAACACATTCTATGTACCAGCCACTCACAGGCAGTTTTCATCCATTATCTCATTTAAGAATTTCCTTCATATTTAATTTGTCCTGGATATAAACAGAAATATGGTTTCAATCTGCTTCTCTTCCATTCACTTCAGAATTTATAGTTTTGATAGAAAATGAGACATAAATTAACTAGAGAAAAGCATAACAGATTAATCAAGTATAAGACTCAGATATAGGCTATGGGCTATATATGTATGGTAAAAAAAGAATCTATGATTGGATTGGAATTGGTATATGAAGAAAAATGTCAGTCTTGAACTAGAGGAATTTTTATAATTTTATAAATTAAAGGAATTGTTGGTGGGTATGAGGAGGGATTTGAATTTGGGGATTTGAGAAAAGAGGGTTAACAATATATCACAGTGTTCACCCTCTAATCTAGGATCAATAGAGGTGAAAATTGTTCTAGAATAATTCACAAACAGATTAAGAAGAATTGTCTTAGAAATAGGAAAAGTCTAACATACCATGGGGATGATATTCCATTAACTGTTGTTTATGTAGTGTTTTCTCCCTGAACTTTTTCTTTTAATGCAAATAACTTTGGAAGGAGGATCAATTATGTCTTTAATCTCAGAGTAAACTAGTTTCTAAAACCACTTTCCTTCTTGGCAGAAAATAGCTGCATGAATGAGCTGCATGAGTGAGGCACATGTGGTCTGTGGCTGCAGAAGCCCTGGACTCAGTCGGACCTGCCTGCCTTTAGATCTCAGCTCTGCCACTTACTTACCTCTGTGTCTCTGGGCAAATTCTTTTTTTTTTTTTAAAGATTTTATTTATTTATTTGACAGAGATAGAGACAGCCAGCGAGAGAGGGAACACAAGCAGGGGAGTGGGAGAGGAAGAAGCAGGCTTCCAGCAGAGGAGCCTGATGTGGGACTCGATCCCATAACGCCAGGATCACGCCCTGAGCCGAAGGCAGACGCTTAACCGCTGTGCCACCCAGGCGCCCCTTGGGCAAATTCTTTTAACTCTGTAGTAAATTGCATTGAGACAGGCTTTTTCCTTGACTCTCTGAAGTCAAGACAAAACAAAACAAAACAATTTCAAGTTGTAGCTGTGAGTATCAAAGGGCCAACCTATGTAGTTAGTGTAGTTCCTGGTACATAATAAGCAACCTATAAATGTTTGTCATTGTTATTTTTATTATGAGAAGCGGTAGAAAGCTAGAGAAAGAATAGTGAGGGGCATAAGGGCTTAGGCATCAGGAATGTCTCAAGGATGCTGGTGCACAAAAATGAGGGGGAAAGAGAGAGAGAGAGAGAAAGAGAGAGAGATAACATCTTAGCTAACTTGTAGTTTTTCATTGGAGTTGCCCTGCTGAGTAACTCAGAGAAGTGTTTTGTGAAAGGTCCACAGGATTTCCTACCAATATAATGTTTTGCAAATTAGTAATTATAATATCCTGCACTGTGGTATTCTAGAATGCCTCTTATCTCTTTTGTCCCTTCTTTTCATTGCTCTCTGAGGATCTTTGGAAGGTGGTATGTCCAGCACCCATGCCTAAAGCCATCACCCCCATGCAGCCAAGGCCCACATGCTGCCCTGGGCCTGGGGACAGAGGTCGCAGCAGGTTGCTGACCATCTGAGTGATACTTGTTGAGTGATTTCCCCGTATAAAATCATCAGTCATAGGCAAAGCAGATGACCCCAACTCTGCCAGGAGAAGTCCCACCAATTTGTTAGCAGAAGGCATGAAGCCAGAGTAAAGCTGATGATACGGCATTATTTGGTTTCCTTGGGAATTTCAGTATTTTGGGGCAGTGTGGCTGAAGCAGCTATTTGAGGTCAGCTCCCTTCTTGATGTCCCCAGATAAGTTTCTAATGAACTTGAGACTACAGAATGTCCCTGTTATTCTCCCTGGTTGCTCTGGTTCAGGCAGTAGGATGTTTTCTTCCCATTCCAGGTGTGTAGAAAATGCTGGAGGTTATTTTTTTCCCTCCACAGGATGAGACGACTCAAGCCAGTTTGAAATATTTATTAAGAAACCGATAGTATTTCATTTTAAGTTCATTGTTTCAGTATGTTTCCATTCATTTAAAATAAAAATCTTATTTCAGGTTCTCTTAATAATGCTACTAAGAATATTTCCTTTTTTGAGCAGAAAATAATATTAAATTTTTAACAGTGCTTTTAGGGGTTATCATTTTAGATATGGAATTGTGGATAAGTTATTTAATCTCTTGTGAGTTTGTTCACCTTAAAAAAAATAATAATGCTCAAGCCGTATTAATCTGGGCAAATTTCAAGTAAAATAAGGTTCCAGGAAGTCCCTTGTCTTTGATGGTTTTGCTTACAGGTTGGGGAGGGAACAGTAACACACAAAACAATTAGAAAACCGAAGGGGGAAATTATAATCTAGTGCCAATTTGTGTCGTACTGCGGATAATTGGGCTGGGAGGATACAGGTGGGAGGGATTAATGTCAATTGAGTAGCCAGCTATGGTTTCACAGAGGGTGTGAAATTAAACTGGGCTTTGCCATATGGATATACTATAGATTGACAAGGAGAACATAAGAGGGCTATAAATTTAGAGGTAACAGAATAAGCAGAGATGCAGGGCTGGGAAGGAGGACAGCAATGTGAATAATGACATTCATGCTGCCATTAAGCAATATGGCCGAGACAACTTTGAGACCGGAAGAATATTCCATTGGTCATAGTTCTAAATGTTCTCTGTGTGCTTTACAAAATACTTAAAAAAAAAAAAAAATACAAGGAGATTGTTTTGGCTAAAGCAGTGGTAAGACTGGAATCAGATAATCCTGGGCTTAATTTCAGCTCTGCCACTTATTAGCTGAGTTATCTTGGCCAAAGCATTTAAATCTGTCTGTATCAGTTTACTCATTTCTAAAATAGCAGTAGTAATGTGCCTTTCTCAGAGGAATTTTGTGGAGAATGAAAAAATGAATGTGAGACATACTGCTTGCTATGGAGGGAATCCAGGAGTGGTTGCTAGTATTAACGATTGCCATTGCTGTTATAATTTTTAGTAGTAGCGGTAGTGTTCTGACCTTTATAGTAAGATTAGATTGATCTTAAGTGGCATGGGTTATGGTTACATGCATACAATCTCAAATACAAGGTAGGGAGCTTATATGTAAGGCGGCATATACCCACCCCTCTTTACCTGAGGTCATCTCCATTTACACCTATGGTCCTGACATAAATATTGAAAGTGCCTTTTTCCACTCTCAAATATGTCCAGTCTGGCCAATAATTTATACAGTCATATCTCCCATAACCAATGCAGGGCAATAAAAAGCAGTATAGTTTTTTGAGCAGGAGGAATGATGGGATGGAAGCAGTGTTTTAGGAAGAGTTCTGTGGTCATGGCATCCAAGAGGCTTAGAGAGAGTGGAAGGCAGGAAGGAAAGCAAGGTAGCTGCTGTTACTGGTAACACCCTCGATTCAGATAAGAAGGGTAGGGACAGGAGAATTCAAGATATGTCCTAGGAACAAAACCAGGGCCCAGGAGGGAAAGCACACTTTCTTCTCTTTGAACTGACCCCTGATGGCTGACCCCTGACATTCCTCACTTAGCTCTCAAACCCTTCCCGGAAAAACTCCAGCATCTCATCACAATCCTTTCTTGATGGAAACCCTATGATCAGGGAGGCAACTCCAGTCCATCCTGAAAAGGGGAGTCAAAGCCTCTAATCACTTTCACTTAATCTAAGACAAGTGGCATAAACACCTCGAACAATGTAAGAAATAACTCTTCTGAAATGATTCACAGACTTTCATGGATATACGGTAATTGTCCCCTGTCTAAACTGCTCTGAACATTTATGTTGAATGACCTATTGTTGTGTTCTCAACTTGGGCCTGTCCTACTTGATATTTCAGACCATGCCATTCTCAAGACTTCTCTATTGAAGGTAGGGCAGTTTAATTGAGACTAAAAAATCCACTTATTCTATAAAAGAACAAAGGTAGGAGGATGAGGGATTCTGATGGCCTGAGAACTCTTTCTTAGCTGAGCACAGTGATGGATGATAGTGGGGGGTATAAGTGGGCTGGTCGGAGCTGAGTTCTCTGCACAATTCAGGTGTGGACAATGAGGACTGACTCCAGGAGGATGGAGACCAGAGACCCGAGCTTGGGCACTGTGTTAGGAAGGGTAGGCAGGAGAGGACTTGGAGGGGGACTTTAGAGAACATCAACCTGTGTTCTGGGTATCTATGTAGTTATGTGCTGTGGGGGTATGCGCCATAAACCCTTTCTCCATCTCCCAAAGGTAGTCACTAGAACATAAAACATTCTGCACTGCGGGGCACCTGGGTGGCGCAGTCGTTAAAGGCGTCTGCCTTCGGCTCAGGGCGTGATCCCGGCGTACCGGGATCGAGTCCCACATCGGGCTCCTCTGCTGTGAGCCTGCTTCTTCCTCTCCTACTCCCCCTGCTGTGTTCCCTCTCTCGCTGGCTGTCTCTCTGTCACATAAATAAATAAAATCTTTAAAAAAAAAAAAAAAAAAAAAAAAAAAAAAAAAAAAAACATTCTGCACTGCTGTCTGATGCTTTCAGAGTCTGGGCACTTCTTCTGGACCTTGTGGAGAGGAGCTGGGTCTTGTGGCTAAGTTAGGACAGCGAGTCTGTTCAGATCAGTTGACAGGCTCAAAGCTAGCAGACTGATGAAATCTGGACGAGAAGAATATCGAAAGCAAAAAATTCTGGTTTTGGGATGTTTTGTTCTCAGACTTTCGACCAGTCAAGTCTGAAGGAGAACCGTAACATCTGAATAAGGTCTTTTCTTCTTTGGGAGTGTTTTCCAGAAAGCCCCAAACTAATTAAGTTCATAAACTTTTAAATGCTGAAGAGGAGCTCTTAATTTAAAGAAAATCTAAAGTGAACCCTCTGGTAAAGCATGAAATCCTTTTGTAATGCAAATAACCCCTCCCCTGTGCCATTATATTATCTTGTAAGTTTCTGAGTTGGGAAAATGCTGGGCCCACCTGTACTCCATTCACAGCACACTGAGAAAGCAGAGCATAATAGATGGTGAGCCCTAGGAATATTTCAACCCTAGCAGCATGGTTCACTGTTGTCTATGACATGTTGTTAAATTATTGATACCCAGCCAGGCTTTGGGACACAGGCTTTGTTGTTCTGAGCTAACAAAGCCACCTGAGAGAAAGCCATAATGAGAGAGCAGGGACTTAACTATGATGGGGTAAGGCTTCTGGGCCTCCCGTAACAGGAATCCTGCCTGAAACAGGAGAGGGCTACAAATTATTTGGACTGACCGCTCTTGCAAAAAGAAAGAGAAAATAGGTGCATTAATGAAATTCTTACAACAGATGGCAAACTGTCCTTGGATCCTCTGGTGGGGGAAAAGGGAAAAAAAAAAACAAACAAAAACCCAGACTTTCAAAGAATATTTTATATGATTATATCATACAGAATCCACTTACTCTGAGGACTCACAGAAAGCTATCTAAGAGACATTCAGTTAAATTATTTAACAGAAGATGACAGAAAAGAATTAGAGAAAGAAATTTTCCCATCTCAAGTTAAAACAACAATCCGCTCTCTATCCACGGGTAAATCTCTGGGTCCAGATGGTTGCCCAACAGAATTTTAGCAAACATTTGGAGAGATAATAAGGCCTGTAACAGTAGATAATTACTCACTTATATATGGCTCAGTGCCCCCTCATCTACATTAGTTTCTATAGCAGGTTTTTTGCCAAAAGAAAGGCAGCAGACCCCTGCTCTATTTTTTCATTTGTAATTTTCTCTTGCATCACTCTGTGCAGATGTCAGGAACCATCCTTTTTATTTCACTGTCCTTATGAAGACCTTTGAGCACAATGGGAAGTGAGGAGATTTTAAGTATTACTGAAATGGGATATGGAAACAGCTACTAGTAATTCCCCCAGGAAAATAGGTAAAGGTCCAGTTTAGTTGTCAAGAAACACCATCCAATTAATACGTTTAGGGGAAGGGACTCCTATTTACCCTTCTTCCCCGCTAACACCACTCATTTTCCCAAGAGGAGCAGTAAACATTGGCATTTTAGGAGCATGTAGGATTGAACATCCACCCCAGAGCGTACAGAGCAAAGGTCACGGACATTTTCAACAGCAACTAGTTCATAGCCGTTTTGCCAGGGGCTCAATGGAGGCTGATGAGTTTAGCTACAATCTGTGCTCTAAGGCTGAGAAGCAAGGGTGAGGCTCCAAACTGCAGGCTTCACTGACCAGACCCGCTATAAATGTCTCTGCAAATTATAGATGCTTCTGGGAGACCATAATCCTTAGCTCTTGTAGATGTTTCCCCCCCCCCACACACACACAGAGCATTTTACACAGACAAACTAATTAATACTTTCACCAACTCAACGATTTCAGACCGTGATTTTCCCATTTTATAGATGGAGAAACTGTGTGCCAAGTGTCTTCTTGCCTTTTGGCTGTCAACACTTTGAAGATGAAACAAATTTGAAACATAAGTCATTTCAAACTCAGTCAGGCAACTCTGTCTGCCAGTTTTCTGTTAACTAGATTGTGACATCTATGCACAGAAAGCACACTAATGTTTACTGATTAATGTGACGGTAATTGTTGTCATTTATTGAGTGCTTCATATGTATTAAGCTGTGCATATGTCAGATTGCTCAGTCTTCACCATCCTTTAGAACATTGACTCTTACCCTTGCATGTGTTTAAAATACACCTGGGGAGACTTTTAAAAATCTGATGCCTGCTTCCCGGATCAATAAAATCAGAATCTCTGGGACCAGACATTAGTATTTTTTAAAGCTCCCCAGCTGATTTCAATATGCAACTAAAGTTAAGAACATTTTGGATAAGAAAGCTAGAAGAGATATAGAGAAATGGAAGAATATCCAGAGTTAACAGTATGGTGGTGTTGTCTTTTGTTTTTCAGTGAAAGAGATTTGAGTTATAGGATGAGTAGAAAGGACTGGTAGAGAAAAAACACAAAGGAAACAGAAGAGAATGGGTCATTAATGGAGCAATTTCTTGGAGGAAATCAGAGAATGATGATTAGCCACTTTCACCTTTATGTCTCTTTTGTGTACTTATAGATTTCTATTGTAGTATCTATTACCCTAAATATTTTGTTTACACGGCTGGCTTCTTTCCAGACTATACATTGTTTGAGGCCTGATGGTTCTGTGTCTAGTACTTTGAGTAATGTCTGAGATACAGCTATCTCTCAGATTCTGCATAAACAAAAGAATGAATTCAGGAAATTAAAAAACCTTCCCTTTATGGAAAAGACTCTCCAACTGTCTCTCACAAAGTGCTTGAAACTTACACCATTAATCATTATTTTAGAGTAAAACTCTGATAACCTGAGTTAAGAATTGGTTGCAAGGACATATGGCGCCCAATGCCACCTTCAGCCATTTGTGCCTCTGCATAAATTGTTTTGACCATTAGCCTATCAGTCACCAGCAGGAACCAAAGAGAACACGAATCTAAATCAAATCGAATCGCCATTTGGTGTGGTTAAACACAAGAGAGGGTACCTCCCAAAGCACTGGAGTGTGTTTCAGGCCTCTGGGAGGCAACAGGGAGGTCTGAAAAGCTTAGAGTCAGGATAGCCAAGCCAAAGGTGTGTATGTATGCTGGGTGGTTGTCTGAGAATTCGATGGCACCCAAACCCCTGGGGTCTCAAAGACTGTCTCAGAGCCAGATTTAGAAATCACACATCATGCTATCACTTAGCATCATTTGTGCTCTTCAGTTTTCTGTGTATACACTCCTCAGGAAATTGAGGAATAGAAGATACGACTTTTCATTCGGATGGGCTGATTCATTCCCGAGGAAACATTAATTGGTGATTTGTGAAGTATTCCATGAATGCAGGAGAGCAACCCACATAATGCTGCAGTTCACAACTGTGGCCAGCAGGGGCCCTCATGTCATGTCATCCCTCAGTGCTCAGTCCAGCCACTGGTAGGATAAGGGATAAGGCCATCTTGCTCTGTCCCCACTCTGGAAACTATACCATCTTGACCAAGTACTCTGTACTGCCTTGCCTTTACTCTAACCCAAACTCATTCTTCTTCTCTTTGGAATGTCTGTTTTTATGATCAGCATGTTTCAGATTCTTTCGGCTCCTTGCCTTAGTCTCAAATTCTTTCAGCTCCTTAGGTTAATCATGAAACATTTTCACTTCTGAAATCACTAGGTCAAAATTACTGCTCTTTAGCCTCAATTTCCCATCTTTCCATCTTACTCATTCAAATAGCCCTACCATAAAGGTTCGGACTTCTGTTTATTTGACCCCTGTTTAATTTATTTTGTTATCCATAAGCTTTTAACCTGCTTTCACTCTTCTTTTATCCAGATTTGATTGTTTGACCTGCCATTAAAATTAAACCTTATACAAATGGTAAATTATATTTCCCCTCTGTCCTTTATTGCTCTCATCTGGGACAGAGTCAACTCTTGGATAAAACTATTGCCAGGAAATATCATGTTTTGTTGGGAAAAAAATCACATAAAAGAATAATGTAATTCCACTGTGAATTCATGATTGTCAATCTCAACTGAGTCTCAATAGTATTACTATACAATAATTCTGTTATGTTTATCTGGTCAATTTTCTCTCCAACTTTTACAATGGCTATTTCAAATCTCTTTCATTTTCATTAATCTTCAGGCTTTCCCCACCTGCCCCTGCCCATTCTCAGCAGATGATCTTACTTCTCACGTAAGAGGGGAAAATGAAACCGTAAGATGGGAGCTCCTTTGCCTTTTCATCTCCATGTCTATCTATACTCATTCTTTTCTCTCTAGAACTTGTTAAAAAAAGGGGGGGGGTATTCATCGTCCTTATGTCAGTTCTTTTCTGTATATTTAGGAATAGTATATTCTTGCCCATACATTCCCTCTGTTGAAACTTCCACCAGTTCCTTTTACAGGATTATCTCAACTAGCTGTTAAGCTTCGGTCTGTCATAAATAAAATTATACTTTCAGCTCTACTCTCAGCCTCCAGTACTACCCTATACCTTACCTTAAAACTAAAATGTTCAAGAGATTTTAGTGTTTCAATTTCTGTATTTCCCGTGGACTCTCGAGCACATTTTGATCAGGCTTGAATCAGAATCCCTACTACTCCACCAAACGCCCTGGTCACCAAAGTCCACCATGTCCTAAAATCAATTTAACATTTTTTGTTTCCTTTTTTTTTCTTGACTCCTTGGTAAAATCAAACATTTCTTGCTTCCTCCTCTGTAAATTCTCTTTTTGTTATTGACATCAACACCATACTTTTTTGTGTGTACTCCTACTTCTCTGGAAATTCCTTCTGAGTTTTGCCTTTAAATATCACAATTCTTGAATACTCTCCCTTTTATTAACCTATTCTCTACTCTTTCCCCAGGCAATTAGATTTAATCATAGAGCCTTCTCATACGTTCATTCGTGACTTAAATTTGAATCCCTACCTTAGGTTTTTCTTTGAACTTTACCCATATGTTCAACTGTCTAAGTGACATTTCCAGTTGTATAGATGCCTCAGAATCTTGGGTAAAACTGAATCTATGATGTCCTATTGCCAGTATGCTCATCTTCTATGGTTTTCTCTTTATTTTCCTATACAGACTATTTTTCTTGTTATTACATTGGCGGGGAACTCCAATAGAATGAGTAGAAGCAGTGATAGTGGACATTTCTAACCTATCCCTGACTTTAATTGCTATGCTTCTTCTAATATATCAGTATTAAATATGATGATAGTAATCCAGTAGCTGACACTGCTAGTTACTAATGCAATATTCATTTCCCTCTTCTATCTTACAAATAGGTAATCCCTTTTAAAAAGGGCAACAATATGTCCAAAATGAAACAATTTTTTTTTCATTTTCAAACTTTATTGCAGTTAAAAACACAGTTCTGGATAATGACATGTAAACTGAGGGTTTCCAGGAAAGCTTTTAGCAGTCTTGACCTAGGCAGTGCTGCTTCCCCCTTTTACTTCCTTCTTCCTGCCTAGATTGCAGATCTGATGCCCATAAGATTTATAGACTTTTTGCCATCCAAGTTTACATGGAAGAAATGTAAAAAAATCTAGAGACCCTGATGTCATTCTTATATTACCATACTGTCCTGGATTGCTATTTCTTAGTTTTCTTATAGCATGAAACAAATGAAAACTTTATTTAAACCCTTTCTGATAGAATTTTAGTTAATCTCAGCTAAAAACAAACCTAATTTATATGTGCTTGTGGTAGACAGAATAATGGCATCCCAAAGATATCCATATCCAATCCTCATAGTCTGTGAATATGTTACAACACATGGCAAAGGAAAATTAAATTGTAAATGGAATTAAGATTACTAACTTTAAACCCATTTTAAAATAGGGAGATTATCCTAGATTGATCATATGGGCCCAATGTAAATAATGAAGAATAGTTGGAAGAAAGGCAGGCAGGGACAACCCCCCCCCCTCCCATTTAACTACTGTTAAAAGGATTTTACACCATCCTGGAAAGAGCCCTCCACCCTTTCCCATGTGAACAACTACCTGATAGGTAAATGAGCATGTGGACAGAAATCTGATTGGGTGACAGGCACATGGAGGCTTAATTAGATTAAAACGGCCTGCCAGCATTCTCATAAAAATCCATAGACTTAGAAACTCTGGCAGCAGCCCAATCGGGTCCCCTCCGTCCTCCTGGGGAGCTTTGTACTATCGCTCAATAAACTTTGCTTTGCTGCCCACCACACTTCATATGGTCTGTCTCCTCATTCTTTGAAATGGAGTGACCAAGAACCGTGGGCACTGAAGGAAAAGAAATCCTACAACATAACTATGAGGGTCCTTAAAAGTTGAAGAGGTAAAAGAAAGGTAAAAGAAAGAAGGTCAGAGTAATGGAATGTAAAGGTGTGAGAAGGACTGAGCTAGCCATTACTAGCTTTAAAGCCTTTAATTGGCCATAAATCAAGGAATGTGGGCAGCTTCTCAAACTTGGGAAAGGCGGGGAAGTAGCTTCTCCCTTAGAGCCTCCAGAAGGAATGCAACCCGGCTAACATCTTGATTTTAGCCCAGTGAGACCTGTGTCAAATTCCTAACCTACTAAACTGTAAGATAATGAAGATGTATGATTTTAAGCCATTAAATTTGTCAAAATTTGTTACAGCAGCACTAGAAAACTAATATAGTGCTCTTTATGACTTTGAGGAAGGCTCCTGCTGTATTTGTTGGTTGGATAAAGTTTTATCACAAACAAATATAAAATTTAATCAACTGTTTTTCTGGCTCTCCTGAGAAATAAGTATGATGAAAAGATCCTATTTTTCATTTCTTCTTTTAATTGTTAATATGCTGGATTACTTTGGGATTATATTAATAAATGTTTCTGATTTAAATGGTGACTGCATTCCTAAGATAAACAATATATAAATAAATATATAAACAAACTGGTGGTTGCCAGAGGGGAAGTGGGTGGGAGGATGGGTGAAATAGATAAAGGGGATCAAAAGTACACTTACCTTGGTGAGCACTGAGTAATGTATAGAATTGTTGAATCATTATGTTATACACCTGACATATACCACTGTATGTTAATTATACTTCAGTTAAAAAAAAAAGAAGAAATCTTCAAAGAATAATTTGAAAATCTTTTAAATGCTACCTTTCTACGTCCTTATCTCTTTTCTTATGTCTTTGGAACAGAACTTTCTCAATTAGGTTTTCCAAATTAGGGAGCTTTTATAATCAATTGGTCTCCTTCGAATGTTTCAAACCAAAGCAATTTGCAAAGTCCTAACTCCCCATGCACCATTTCCTGAGATATCACCTGGGAGTACTGGACATCCAGAGGTAAATGATGCCTTTGACTCTGAAACTAGAGCACCATTTCCTGTTGCTTTTGTACCTTACACACTCTGCCAAGTTTTCACCGGACTTAACCATTATAAGAAAGTGTTCCCCATCCTATAACAACAACCCCTGTATCTGGTGGAAAAATCTGTGTTGCTTCAGGAAGAGAAATTTGTTGAGTTTTAAAGAAAGTTTTTCAGTGAGCTGTATACCTGCAGTTTCATCATGATGTTCACCTTGGGTGCAATCTTCAGGAATAGTAATTTGTTGGACATGATGTTGCATTTAGGGGGGAATTACTTTGGTGCCGAAGCTGACAGTTTAGTTTTTTGGATTTTTCGTTCTAAATAAACAAAAATATGTATTTTGTACTTATTTCAAAATAATGGAAATACGGCCTGCCTCTGCTATACTTTTTTCATGTCATTAATATTTCCTTGCTCTATATATAATCCATTAAAAAATAATACATGAACATGATACTGAAATTGGTTTGCTAATACTTTATTTAGGAATTTGTCAATATATTCATCAACACAATTGGTCTATATTTATCTTTTCTTATATTTACCCTGTCTAGTTTTAGTATTGAGATTAAATTAGCCTTGAGGATGACTTAGTCACACTTAAACTTAGTTACATGTTCTAGTCTTTGAGAAATTCTCAAGATCAGATTTTTTAGTTTGGTAAAATCTGGCTGTACATTTATTTGGAAATGATTTATTTTTGAAAGAGTTTTATTATAATTTATATTTTAATTTCTTCCTCTTTTTTTTTTTTTTGATTTTCTGTTCTGTTCCATTGATTTATGTGTCTATTTTTGTGCCAGTACCATACTGTCTTTATCAGCACAGCTTTGTAATACAGCCTGAAATCTGGAATTCTTTTTCAGCATTACTTTGGCTATGTGGGATCTTTTGTGTTTCTGTGCAAATTTTAGGATTGTGTTTGCTCTAGTTCTGTGAAAAATGCTTCTGGTATTTTGACAGGGATTGCATTAATTATGAATTTATATTTTTGAATAGCTATTGATGTTTTTAGATATTATTTTAGAAAATTATTTTATCTTAATTATGAATTAACATAAATTTTCCTGTTACTGTTGATTTTTAAAATCTTTATGTCTATAATTTATTCCCGTTTTTAATCCTAATGTTATCAATATATGCCTTTTCTCTCTTTTTTTAAAGTTATACTCTCCTTTTTTTTTCATGTCTTCCTGAATATTTGGCTACAAATTGCTTTTTAACTTCATTATTTTTTCTCTCATTTTCTTTAATTTGCTCCTCTTATCTCTCTTATTTTCTTCCTATTCTTTTTCTTTTCCTAAATTATTGCTTCTAGTGCTATACATACTATGTTAGTTTTAGCTCCCAAATTTGGCTACAACATACTTTAATTATCATTCATTTATAAATATTTTATAATTTCCATTGCAGCAATTTTCTCTTTCACATGTAAGTTATTTTGAAATGCATTTTTAAATACGTACACAACCACACACATGCAGAAGCATCTGGAGTTGATTTATTGTATATCATGTAAGGTGGGACATCCAAAAGCATCTTCTCCGACAGTTATAGTGAGTGTTTTAAAACCCCATTTAATAAATAATGTCATGAACGTCCACTGGTATGCCAGGCCACCTTTGTCACATATAAAATGAGTTTATTTGGAGGCTCTTTTGTTCCTTTTGCCAGTTTTATTTTATTCCTTATGTCAGCAGCTTATGGATTTAATTCCTTTGGTTTGTAACAAGACTTGATGTTGGGTAGGATCAGTTCCCTGTCCTCACTCCTCTTCTTAAGAGTCCTGACTATTCTTGCCTCCTTTTCTTTCCATATATATTTTTAAAACTTCAGTTTATCAAACATTCAAAGAAATAATTCACTTGACAATATTAATTGTAAATTAATATTTTCTTCTTTGAACACAGTATCTTTCCACTTTTTAAATAACTCTAAACAGATAAAATGTTATAGTTTTCTTGGTACAGGTTTTGCTTATCTTTTGTTAGATTTATTCCTAGTTTCTTGGTATTATTTTATGATACTGTCTTCTTTTTAGTTATATTTTCTGGCATATGGAGATGCACCTGACTCTTGTTTGGTTATCTTATTATTCAGCCATCTTGTTCAACTCTGCCATGATTCTAAAATTTATTCATAGTTTCTTTAAATTCTTTTATATGAAGTCTCATATCATTTATGGTAATAAGATTTTTATTATTCCTTCCCAAACTTTAAGCGTTTTTTCTTTCAATGCACAATCTAGGATCTCTAATACAAGATCGAGGAGTTGAACTGATGAAAGTGGGTGTATCATCTCATTCCTCATTCTGACATTTCCTGCTTATAATGATGCTTGCTATATACATGTGTGTACACACACACACACACACGCACCCATACACACACACATAGTTTTTCATATTAGGGAATTTCCTTTTCCTCCTAGTTCTCTGAAAACTTTTAATGTGAATTTATCTTTAACTTTATGTCTTATGGAATCTATTGAAACAATTATATTCTCTTTTAACCTACAAATGTGCATTTCTGGGATAAACCCAAGTTTCTCATAATATATTATTGTTTTTTATGTGATAGTGGATTCAATTGGATAGGTTTTCTTTTTAGGATTTTTGCATCTGGATTCATGACTTAAAAGGTTATTTTTTCTTTTAAAATAATGAAAGGTGTGTCATCAGTTATATCCTTAAACATCTGAAACATAATCATCTTAAATTTTTTAACTGACTTTCCTGGAAATTTAATTTCATATGGAGAAATAACCTTTTTGGCAGATTTGTTTGTTTACTTCGAATTAGATTTTTTTTTTTTAAAGTGCTTTACGTTTTGAGTTATTATAGGCATGTTTTTTATGAGGACTTTTTTTTTTTTTTTTTTTCTCCTTCTCTTCTTTCTGCTGCTCTTCTCATCTGGTGGTTTTGCTACCATCCCAGCTAGCCTTGTAGACCAGGTCCCATCCTAAGTGCGGGTATGATTTCCTGTCTGGTGGTCGTATTAAAGGCCTTGCAAATTCAGCCACAGAGCCAGGGGTATCCTGACTCCGTCCCTGGTATAGAGCCTATGTCTCTGCACATTGTTTGAAAGCTATAATTCAAGTGTAATTTTTGTTTATTTTTAACTTAATATACAGCAAAATTCACTGTTTTTGGTGTGTAGTTCATGGTTTTGACAAATGTATGGAATCTTCCTGCTGCCTTTTTTGAAAAAATAGAGTTTATTTTAGAACAGTCTTATATTCACAGAAAAATTGAGCAGAAGGGACAGAAATTTCCCAAATACCCTCTGCCTCCAGACATGCCATAGCCTCCCCCATTATCAGCATCCCCCAGCAGAGTGATATTTGTTCCAGTTGATGAACCCCCACTGACACATCATTATCACCCAGAGTCCATTGTCTACATTAGGGTCCACTTTTAGTGTTGTACATTCTGTAGGTTTTGAACAAATTTATAATGACATGTATCCAGCATTATAGTTTCAGAGTGGTTTTACTACTCTAGAAATCCTCTGGCCTCAGTCTATTCATTTGTCCCTCCCCCCAACCCCTGGAACCACTGATCTTCTTCTGTCTCTTTCATTTTACATTTTCCAGAATGTCAAATAGAATCACAGTATGCAGCCTTTCAGATTAGCTTCTTTCACTTCATAATATGCATTTCAGGTTTCCATGCCTTTTCATGGCTTGATAACTCATTTTCTTGTAGCATTGAATAATATTCCACTGTCTAAGTGTACCACAATTTATTTATCCATTTATCTACTAGATGACATTTTAGTGGCTTCCAGGTTTTGACAATTACGAATAAAGCTGCTATAAATGTGTGTGCAAGTTTTTGTGTGGACATAAGCTTTCCACTTCTTTGGGTAAATACCAGGTGCACAATCTCTGGATCATATGGTAAGAATATCTTTAGTTTTGTAAGGAATAGCCAAACTGTCTTCCATAGTGGCTGTAACACTTTGCATTCGCACTAGCAATGTGCCTGTTGCCTCACATCCTTGTCAGCATTTGGTGCTATCAGTGTTTCGGATTTTGTCCATTCTAATAAGAGTGTAGTGGTATCTCATTGTATTAATTTGCATTTCCCTGATGACATATGATATGGAGCATCTTTTCATATGCCTATTTGCCATCTGTATATGTTCTTTGGTAAAGTTTCTGTTAAGGTCTTTGGCCCATTTTCTAATTGAGTTGTTTGTTTTCTTATTGTTGAATTTTCAGAGTTTTTTGTATATTTGGGATAGTAGTCCTTTCTTGGATATGTCTTTTGCAAATATTTTCTCCCAGTCTGTGGCTTGTCTTTTCATTCTCTTGACAGTTTCTTTTGCAGAGCAGAAATTTTTATTTTAATGAAATGTAGCTTATCAATTCTTTCTGTCATAGATTATACCCTTGGTGTTGTATCTAAAAAGTCATCACCAAACCCAAGATCATCTAGGTTTCTATGTCATCTTCTGGAGTTTTCTAGTTTTGTCTTTAATATTTAGATCTGTGGTCCATTTTGAGTTAATTTTTGTAAAGAGTCTAAGGACTGTATTTTGATTTAATTTTTTGTTTTAATTTATGGAGGCCCAGTTTCTCCAGTACCATTTTTTGAAAACACTATTTTTTCTCCATTGTATTGCTTTTGCTCCTTTGTGAAAGATCAGTTGATTATATTTGTGTGCACATACTTCTGGACTCTATTCTGTTCCATTGATCTGTTTGCCTCTTATTTACCAATGCTTGCTGTCATTTTATAGTCAAAGCCTCCACCCACTCAACCTTTGGGACCACTGATCTGTTCTCCATCCTCTAGTTTTGCTTTTTACAGAATGCCATATAAATGATATCATAAACTATGTAGTCTTTTGGATCTGGATTCTTCACTTTGCCTCATGCATTTTAGTTTTGTAGATGTTATAGCATGTATCCATTTTTTTATTGCTAAATAGTATTCAATTTTATGAATGAAGCAGTTTGCTTATTCATTTCTTAGTTGAGGCCCATTTAGATTGTGTCCACTTTGGGGCAGTTACCTATAAAGCTTCTATAAACATTTGCTATAAATGGATATATAGCTTTTCATTTCACTTGATAGAAACCAGGTATTAATAGTCAGTAGTTTTTTTTATTCATTTGTGTTGTTTGTTGTTATTGTTTCTCATAGCTTATTTATACTGAGAGTAGGTTCCCTCCTGTGCTTTCAAAGAAAGAGTCTGGATCAGTCACCTTTCTCAAATGCAAGGCACTTAGTCTTCTTTGCCCTCAGAAGAACAGAATTTCTGGTCACCACTATCTGTACATTTGGGCTTTAACCTCTCTCTTCATTTGGTGTTTCTATTCCATTTTTGGTCCATGAAAATATTTATTTTATTTTTTCCTAAGTTATATGTTTTTTGGTTTTCTCATTATATGTTTTGTCTATAATTACTATGTGGCAAAGCAGAGGGGATGATCAGAGTACAAACTCACAGAGCCATCTGGAACCAGAAGCACCTGGAATTCCCAGAAAGTCCTGCCTGTGCAAACGGCACCATCATCTATCCAGCTGAGTGAATCAGAGAACTGAGAGTTATTCTTGATTATTTCCTTTGCCCTCAGCTTCCATATACAGTGGAGCACAAAACTTCATTTGTTCTTACCTTTGTAATGGCCTCTTACATCCTTATACTCCTTTTCATCTGCAGCCTTCACTCCTGTCTAAGCTCTGTTCCTCTCACCAGTCTTCCCTTTCCACCCAACCCCTTCTTCACAGTGAAGCCAGAGAGATCTTCTATAGCTACATATATAATCCTTGCTTTAAATATTCCATTGATCGGGGCACCTGAGTGGCTCAGTGGGTGGCTCAGTCGTTAAGCGTCTGCCTTTGGCTCAGGGCGTGATCCCGGCGTTCTGGGATCGAGTCCCACATCAGGCTCCTCCTCTGGGAGCCTGCTTCTTCCTCTCCCACTCCCCCTGCCTGTGTTCGCTCTCTTGCTGGCTGTCTCTCTCTCTGTCAAACAAATAAATAAAATCTTTAAAAAGAAAATTAAAAAAAATAAATATTCCATTGACCTTAGTTTATAAAGAAATAAAGCCTGTGGCTCTGCCTCTTGCTTACCTCGTTAACCTTTTGTTGAGCCCCTTCCTCTTAAAGTTCTGTTCATACCCACCTCCCCTGTCAGTGCCCTGCAGAGTGCAAGCTCCCCTCACTTCAGGGTTCACAGGTTTTAGTCTTTTTGCTTGAATGCTTTTTTTTTTTTCTCTTTTCAAATTCCCTTTCATATGTAATTTCTACTAGAACTTAGTAAGAAGCCTTCATACCTGACTCTCTCAGCTTCTTCAGGTCCTGATTCCATACTCTTACTACACTTTGTACTCACAATAATTTTTTACTGTGTTGTTGAGTGTCCATCTTGCTTTCTTTGTTTATGACTGTAGTGTTACATTCTGACAACACTAAATTCTCACTGAACTTTTGTGTAGATGAATAAATACCTACAAAAGTACTTTATGTTTCAGAGGAGTCATTTAAGTGGTGCCATTTTAAATGCCAAGTATTTCTGTCTGTATCTTTGGGTACCGCACCTACTCATGTCTGAAAATGTGTCCGTCTTCACTGCTTTGATTAGCTACTGCTCTGTCTAGACTCCTTTTTTAAAAGGCAGTTCCTTCTAGTAACATTAATGCATGATGTTCTTAACACCTTAGTGTAATGAGATTATCAGGCGGCTTTGATTCCCGAGGGACAGACTGTCAGATGACATAGATAACATTAAGGGAATTTTCCAGGTTAAGCTCATACAAAATTGGTGTGGTCAGGTAAAAGTGAAACGATATGGCCTAGTTCTTTCCCAGAGTATATACATAATAAATGGATGAGGTAGTTTTTTTGTGATGGCTTCATTCACATTCTGGAGTAGTCCGTACGTTCTAGTTGAGCTGATTGACAATGGTGTCTAGGCTTCAACAATGAGGTTGCTGATTCAGAGTGAGTTAACTCATTGGTGCAAACGCTCTTAAAGAGCCTAAAATTGTTTCCTTGACTCTTGCAGTTGAATCAGATATTTGGCATTTATAACCCCAACAACTTGGCTTATAACTTGGTAGAGAAATCCGTCTTGCTCGCTCCCTTAGCTCCCAAGGGAGACTTTTTCATAGCATGTAAATTGCAGAACAAATACCAAGCCATCAATTTATAATGACTTTTTAATTTTTATTTATTTATTTTTACAGTAAGCAAATATTGGGACAAGGGACTTCTGAAAGTGTTTATGATATTCTGAAGGAAAGGATTTTCCTTTCTTTCTCGGAGTCATGGAATCTTGTGGCAAGGAAGAATGGTGGGTAAAGAAGTGTGAATTTTATTAATATCTAACATTAATTGAGTACGGAATATGTGCTAGGTGCTGTAAATAGCTCTTTATATTGTATTATTATATTTAATCCTCTATGAGCCAGTTGCTATTATTATCTCTAATTCTTTTTTGAGGAAAATAATGATTTGTTTCTCTGGATCCATTTCAAAGAATGGAAAAATTATAGTAATCTTTATTTGTGAAAGAAAAGAAGTCAGTGTAATTACTCTTGAAGGAAATAAATTTTACTAAGAATAAAATCCAGAACTATTTTTATACTTATATTCTTTATTATATCAATGATTTCTTAGTAAGTATCCCTCTATATCTCAAGACAAAATTTAAATGATTATAGAAAGGTAGTGTCTCGAGGTGGATGAGATTAGGCTTTAGGGACAGTAGAATTCTAACATCGTTGGGGTCAGCCAAGTTGCCATTTAGACCATACCTCACTGCACCGTTTGCTCTCGTGTTCTTCGTACTATAATGGAGAGGAATGGGATCCTTATAGTGTTTCATGTTCTGAACAAGACTTTCAAGTCATAAGCTCCAAATATTTTGTTTACTTCTTGAGATGCCTGTATTTAAATGCAAAAAAAATTGAAGAGAAGTTCCTGTTCGATTATGTAACAATACACATCAATGTGACTCATTTTTAGACTCTTGACTCAAGTCCAAACAGAGCGAAGTTGGTTTTGCCACAGATGATATCCATCGTATAAATGGTACACAACATTGTACTTGCAATTCAATTTAAAATGGCCATGGAAAGCCTTTTTGGTCTACAAATAAAGTCTTATATAATACCGTGGGAAGGTGTAGGAATATTTTTGTAAGACCTCTTATATATCTGAAGTAGAAGGCTGGGGCTAGTACAAAAAAGTTTTGATTCATTGAGCCACCTCTGGAAAGTTAGAAAATGCTGTCAGCCAGAACAGATACGATGTGGGCTTTCCCAAGCCACTATTACCTCTATTTTATAGATTAAGAAACTGTATCCCAGGAAGGTTAAATAACTTGTCCAAAGTCAACTACTCAAGCAGGAGTGAAACCCCCCAGAGTGATCTTCTCCATAGATGCAGACCAAAGTTCCAAGGAGCTTGGTATGCAGCCAATCTCAGATGATTATAATGTGGCTGGCTGCCAGGATCATGCTTGCTGTGAAAGAAATTATTGTAGGAAAAAAAAACATAGTAAACACAGCTACAGATATGGGTCATGTGCATGCACTGAGAAAAAAGGAATCAAAGTCGCTGAAGAACTTGGGGTTAAACATTGGCTGTTGCTCTTCTGAATATAGCCACCTGCTCCAGAGCATGGATGAAGAGGCCAGCGTCCTGGGGTTGGGTTCAATGTGGAGGAAATTAAAACTTATCTTTGCTCATTAGGCAACAGTGCCTAAAGGACTGGTAAATAAGTTTAAATTTTCTATAATGCAAGAAAACATACTTAAGAATCAGAATTTAACCCAAGAACTAACCTCATATATCTGTGGCATATGCTCAGGGATCTGAGAATGTCAGCATGAAGCCCTCACCCTTTCCAGTGCCATGTTCCTGAAAACTTGCTTTCCAAACTTTATTCATTCATTTTTATGCTCTAATCCATGTCAAAATGCAAATGCTTTTTCAGAAGCTTTTCATACAAAACAAGTGATTTGACTTTTTTTTTTTTAATCCCAACACATCTGGAAAATATGCCACACGCCCATCAGCAGCTGTGGGTTCACTGTAGCAGTGATTGTCAAATGTTCCCACAACTTCTGAGTGCAGAGGGTATCTGAATTTTAGGAAAAGTTGATGGGGACAAAATAGAAACCACACTGTCAAGAAGGAGACTAAATGTGGATTTATGCAAGGGAAGGAAGGACAGCAGTGGGCACCTGTAGCAGAAGGGAAAGAAGAAGGTGGAAACCTTATCCACAAGCTGTTCTGGCTTCACGGTTTACCAAAGATGAGTCTGCCAGATACAGTGTGGAACACTTCACACATTTACCTAGTAGCATCTCTTGTCATCGAATAGACACCAAGTCCATTTGATGTATCACTCCAGAGGTACTAAGCACTGCTCTTACTAGAGTGAGAAAGAGAATGGACTTTGGAGGAAAATTTATACTATAATCTCTTCATCATCGTGGATTGACTGAGCAATCTGGGGTATATTAATGAACCTCTCTGAGAATCATTCCACTATAACATGTTGCCTATGTATAAGAATAGTTATGTTTTGAGAGTTTGGCTTTGCAGGATGCTTAGCAAAGTACCTGCAGGGAGTTATGCACTAGCATTTACACCCACTGGTTCCCCTCCTGGCCCCATGACCTGTGTCACCTCTCCTTAAATCTCCCCTGTGCTGCACCCTGGTTTTCTGAGGGCATCCCATTGAGAACCGCACATCTGAGATCATGCTTTACACACTGGCTGAGCTTTCTATCACCGTACTTTCTTATTTCAAGGAAGGTCCTGGGTAAGTAAATTCACCCCCAACATACTGATGACCAAAGACCTAGTTAATGCTGTTTTCTGAAACATGGTTGTATTTTAATGAAAGGCAGCAAATTAAGTTTCAGTTTTAATAATGAGAGAGAGAGAGAGAGAGAGAGAGAGAGAGAGGGAGAGAATGAGACATCAGTGACTGGTTGACCGATGGTCAGTCTAGACTGTATAATTCCCAGATTTTGGCTTCCATGATTTTCAACCAGAAGGCTGATTTTAGCTTGGGTTGCAGGATACTTAGGGAAAGATTTTAGATACGGGAGAGCTGAGGCTTAAGTATAAAGTACATGCCAGTAAGGAATTTAGAATTCAGGAGATAAGGAAAAGTTTTGAGAAGGAGTAACCAGCAAGGCTGGAGGAATACCAGGATATTGATCTACAGGGTCATGCCATATCCATGTTTCTACCTGCTCAGCTGGAAACTGCTCTTGGGCTTGCAGACAGAAGGGAGATATACTGAAACTTACTCTTCTGTCCTTATTACAAAGATATTGTTGGTTCATTTCTTTACAGTGAGTCACCTGCTCAATCTGTCCTTAGTCTTTCAGCTAGAACCTGGGATATTTTCATTTACTTAGTTTAAGCTAGAGTCAGAAACATTGCTATACTACTTTTGAATTTTTTTCATGTTCCATTATGACCTCATCACCCCCCTTCACAGTCTAATGGTTAGAGCTTGGGGTTTGGAGTCAGACAGATAAGATGTTTAATCCCATTTTCACTGGTGGCTACCTGTTTATTATTTCACCCAAAGGTGACATTACCACTTCTCCCAGTTCTCAGAAATGCATCTTTATCCACCTTTCTTCTCCAAGACATTGGCAGTATTGCCCAGAGGTTGGTCTCTCATACAGTATTGCTCAAAGGGTCTGAAGCAAACATCTGAAATGGAGAGAAGCAGGGGCCCCATGAGATTGGTGATTTCATAGCATAGATTGATGGCATTTTTCTGTGCTTCTGATGTCATCATGAAAAAAATTGAACCCTCTGGAAGGAGGAATAATGTTACAAAAGAAGCAAAGCAGTCCATAGATTATAATTATGCTTTCTATTAAGAATGTCCAGCCCAAAAAGCCATAGTCTATTTTAATGGGTATGTCAAAGCTACTCGAGACATTAACATGATGTATCAAGACCAAGCCATGTGCACTGCTGAAAATAGTCAGTTAGCCTGGACAAGAAGTAACTTCAGGGAAAGTGGAAGCTGCCCCAGATGCTTGACATCCTATTGTGTGGAGGAGGGGGAGGGAGAGCAGTGTAGTTGGTACCAGTTGGTAGAGAGTGGGAGAACTTTGACTCAATGGAAAAAAATTATTTTATCCTGAGTCATTCAGCAATGGAACAAGCTACTTTTTGCAAGGTAAAATTGTGGATTTTTTTTTTTTTTTTTTTTTTGCCAGAGGAAACTTTGAAATCGCATTTGCTCCTCCTCTCAACTGACCTGTGAGGTGACCGAGGCCAGACTGGGTTTAGTGACTTTCACAGAGTAGCACAGGAGGCATATTGTGTTGGACAACCTGGCTTAAATCTGTGCACCACTCTTTTCTTGCAATGAAATCTTGTTTCCCTTGTTCTGCTTTCAGTAGTCCTGAGAGAAGCTCGGAGCTTCAAGAGATGGGATCTGAGCCTATTTCCCTTCATCAAAGGTGTGGCGAGGAAAGCTTGAAGATGCAGGCAGAGCAGGGTGATGCTTTTGTATCACAATAATATGAGCTTCCTTGGTTCATCTGTAATAAAAGCACAAAGTATATAAGTAGGAATAATGTTAATTTCTCATATATCACATCTCAAGTAATTCCTCCACAATAGTGAGAATCAAGTTTGTCTTCTTGTCAGAAACTGGGTGAGGAATAGCTTTGACATTTATCAGAGAAAGCAGGCTGAGAAAATTATCAGCTGTAGAATAGACCTAGGCCTTGCAGATTTCTGTGCCATGTTCCGGGAAGGGGGAAAAGGCCCAAGGAGAGGGTGGTGAGAGAAGGCAGAGGGCTTCGGTGTGGAGACAAGAAGGTAGGGGCTGGGCATGGAGGAAATGAACACCAAGGTTAAACCCATTGTCCTGGGTGCCTCCACTGGGCCCTCCAGAGACTCAGGCAGGTACAGTCACTCTCCTTTTTGTTACAGAAAAACAAACTAGAGCAGGAGCATAATTCCTTTACTTGCTTTAGCTTATGGCTTTGAACCTGATACTTAAGTATTTGGACATAAAAGTTCTGAAACCCTTCTGGAAGCAGACTTCACTAGTGTCTGTGGAAAAAAATGGGGACAGTCCATTCTTGGTTAACAATGGCTATCAGAGTCAGTGTGGACAGCAAAATGGCAAGGGGTATTTATCCATGTGCCAGAGGTCATGGTCAGAGAGGTAGTAGGGTCAGATTACTTCTATACCCTCTTCTGCTACCCTTCCATACCAAAGGGTTGATTGAGAGCAACCAGTAGGGGTAGAAAAGTGGCCATCTCATGAGTAACAGTTGAGAAATTCACTAAACCTAGGAGCCTAATTTTCCTATTTTAAAATTAGTATCTTACATTAAATAATGTGCAATATTGCAATGATAAGTTAGACCCATCTGGGTGGTGGTATCCACACTGGAAGTAACCAAAAGATAGGCAGCTGTCTCTCAAGCATAGGAAGGGAGGGATTCTTGCATTGGATGGGACGTGGTAATCATGTGTGAAGATGTTCTGAAACAGAAATGTCATACATTTAAAACATATTCTTTTTTAAGGATGGCAGAAGGAGGAATGCAACTTGGCTTAAGAACAAGAACCTAGGATTTTGAATTTGAGGGTCTGTCTTTTAATTTTGGTTTTCTCATTGTTATTTGGGTGACTTTGGACATATTTTCCTAAATCTCAAATGGTAGTAACACTTTCGTCCAATTGAAGAATAAATAAGTTCAGGTGGGCTTTAAAGTGTTTTTGCTAAATATAAAGTGATGCATTACCGTTACTTAGAGCAAGGGAGGAAAGTTAGAAAGCATCTAATAGCTTACAATGTTATTATTGTAAAAAGTTTATCCACAGGATGTACAAAGATAGATGATTGAAGAGTAGCTCATCAGTGATCTCAACCTAGACGGACTCAGCCAGGGCTGGGCAGAATATTAGATTCATGTCTTAGCTATACAGGTAATGGTCAGGGAGAGAACTTCATTTCACTGCTTTCCTTCCTGTAATGTGGGGCTCTGAAGTTAATACTTGTTCCAACAACTGTGACTCAAAAAGTTTGCAATGCTGGGTCTAGGAAAAGAGATTAAAATATACTTTGGCTTGGATATCAAAATGGGGAGGAAAGCTATGTCATGGTGAGGTGCCATTTCAGACAGTTCACATTGCAAGACAACCCAGTGATCCCTTGCTCTTAATTCAGTGCACGGCTCTCTGTGGTGTAGGCTGTATCAGCTGCTCTTAGCCATGAACCAGAGCATCTTGGAGAGGATCGGCTAAGTGCCTACTGGGTCTGTAGCATGGAAAACATGTCTGCAAACTTAATAGAGAGCTTCTGCTTCTGGGGGCTGAGAGATTTCAATCACTGGTATTGCCAGTGAGTGGGGCTGGCTAGGGCCGTGGTATATCCTTGTCTGGGAAAAAGAGCAGAAGCTTAAAAAACAAAAACAACAACAAAAAATACAAAAAACAGCCTTGCTGAGTAGGTGCCAGGTCCGGTTGTGAGCTGTTGCAGGTGTGTTAGCTGACTGGAGCTGGGCCTATTTCCTTCCGTGGTGGGGGAGCCCTCCTACAGGCCCAGGCAGCACACCACAGCTCCAGTGCTCAGAAACAGGAGGTTAATTAGCCCAGTGCTTAATGAGAGCGTCTGGAGGAACTGTTGAGAAAATACTAAAAAATAAATGAGATGGAGGAACGATGGAGAAAAGGCAGAGAGCTTCGATGTGCTCTGAAATGGCTGGTAGGAGAAATAATATGGCTGAGACAAATTGCCAATGACTGTGCGACCAAGGCCTGGCCTCAGTGCCAGTGGAGGGGTGCTCTTCGTACACATGCAGCACAGAGATGGAAGAGCTTGTGAAGCTTGGCAGCCGTGGATGGTGACGTGAGTGTGTGAGTGTGTGAACGTTTGTGTGTGTGTGTGTGTGTGTGTGTGTGTGTGTGTGTGTGTTGAGGGTTTAGTGTGGAAAGGGGGAGAAGCTTTCTTTTTATTTTGAGGACTTGACAATCATTAAGACTTCTAAGGCAAAGAAACAATTATGTTCTATCCCTACAATCATTTGTATTGACTTCCTATCAAGCTTGGCACTTAATCATTGAAAATAAATATTTGTGGCATAAATGAATGAATAGAAGAAGAAATGAGTTTGGTTAAGTCAGTGCCATGGTTTCATGGCAGTGGTTTTCAAATCATGCCTGGAAAAGTCCAAAAATTCCATGGAGATATGTCAGGAAACTCTATGAAATTTTTGACCAAATTGTGTGGATGAGCGTTTGACTCTTTGGAGAAGTGCTTCAAAGCCTAGACACTCAGCAGGGTTTGAATTAGAACCAAAGGTCTAACTGAGCCAAACATCAGCATGGCTATCACAGCCCAAGGTCATAGGGAGAGCTAGTAGCTGAGTTAAGGATTAAGTCAGGAACTTCTGAGTTAAACTCCCAGTGCTCTTTCCAATCTACTACGCTTGAGGCTACATAAATATCAGAAGAATGCACCAATTAATACATTAGATGTTCATAAAAAAAACTGCCGGTGCCTTGGAAATTTGGGAAGACTTGGGAGGAGAAAGTGAGAATATAGGCAAACTTTGAAGAAAACGAATGTCTTTTGAAATGAGGATTTAGACAAAAACCGAAGGAATGAGGACAAAGAACAGTAAAAGTGTACGCATATAACAATGACACAAAGAGATCTTAACACTGTGAAATCCTGCTGTCTTCATTCGGACTACTGTTCTTTAAGGTAAACAACCTTATTCCAAGTTTTATAGGTGAGGAAACGGGCTCAGAGAGATGGAGTAACTTGATCCAAGTCACACTGCTAGGAAATGAGCCTGCCGAGTGCCAGTGTCCTCAATGTCACTAAGTCGAATGAATGAGCATGACTTAGAGGTAATTAATAAAGTTCCAAAACAAATGGGCAAAATAATAAAAAAAATTAATAATCATCTGCATACTAACAGATACTAGGTGACAAATAAGAACTGCAACTGTCAACCTCCACATATAGCCTGGGCACTGAGATGGAAACCACCTTCTACCCGAACATGACCGTGCCATTCTTCTGTCTTTGTTAGCATGTCCTTGCTGTCTCTGAGTCTTCATTAGCATGACTGAATTCTTTCCGAAGTCTCCTCCGAGGGGAATATTTTGATCATTCTTCACAAGAGCTTCCTGAAACACTGTACTCTTCAATGGAAAACATCAATAGTGTATGCCCCCAAATTCTTTGAGTCCCTTGCCTCTGAATACTCATCTTGCTGTTTCCATCAATCCCAGACATTGTTTCATAATTCCTACCCAATTCTAATCAAACCCCAGCTTTGAAAGACCTGCTTGAAGTCCATAAATGTTGATTTTACCTTCTCCCCGCAAGACTTTGCCAAAGTTTTGCAAAGTGATCTTCCAACAGTAAACAATCAGTTAAGCTTGGTCTTATCAAGAGGTGGTGTTTGTAATATTTGAAGATCCAGCTTTTGAAACAAAATGAGCTTTGAGAAGTATTCAAATGCCAAAGCCAGTGAGGGACCTAAGAGAACTACCAAACAGAACATGCAAAAAGACCCACCACTCTGCCAAGAAACTCAAGTTCAAAACAAAGGCCAAATGTTCTGTCCTCTTTACTTACCCTTCCCTAAACATAACAGATCATTTTGCAATCTAAGTTGAAGCCGATGCTGTTGGGGAGGGAGAGAGATTGTGTCATTTGGAGAAACCAGAGGCAAGAGGCAGGAGGCAGGAGGATGTCACAAAAGGAGCCCCTTGTGTTGGAGCTGGAAAGATAAGAGCGTCTAACACTGTTACCAGGGTTATCGTGCTGCTCACTGAGGCTTAGACGATCATACTGGTAGATTGTTCAGGGCAAAGTAGGTGAGAGAGTAGGAGGCAAACCGTTTTGTATTCACACTTTCTCTAAATCTGGAACCTATGTCTGTTCTACAGAGACAAAACGAAGAGTTCTCTTGCCTTAAATCCTTTCTTTAAGGTTCCTTTCTTTAAGGTGTGCATTCAAACCAGTGGTATCCTCTGACCTTCCATGTGAGTTACACCTCCTCTGTTTGCTTTCTAGCTTCTTGAAATTTACAAGTGTTTCTTTTAAACGGGTGATACTGCTCCCATTATATTTGCTGTTAGTTTTTACATTTCGTATTTTTTTTTACTGCCTTAAAAATTTTTTAATTTTTGAGAGATATTGAGAAGAGAGGAGCAAAAGGAGATGAGCATGAGTATTAATCCATTGCCTTCAACTAGAAGACCTTGCTTACAGGAGCAAACATTTTTAATTTTAATGAAGTTCGGTTTATCAGTGTTTTGTCTTATGGCTCATGCTTTTGGTGTTACCTTAAGGAACTTTTAATATGGCATCATGCTTAAAGCCTTTGCCTGAATATCCACAGGATATGCTAAGTGGTATATGAGTAATATAAAGTTCTATAAGAGTCGAGGGAAGGGAAAGATCACTTAGAAGTAGGTAGTTTTGCAGTGTTGCTTAACAGTTTTCCAATAAGCTGCTGCTGACTCCTGAATTTTCTAAGTATTGAGATATATTGTTAATGTTTCAGGATTTGGCTTGAGCACATAAAGTTCAAGAAATGTATCTATCTGTGGTCAGTGAGCCCTAAACAAAACCATTAGTGATATAAAGGGCCAGGAATGTTCCTAAGCTCTCAAACTCCCCCAGTACCTCCTTTCTTTGTTAGCCATGTATCCTTTTATTCCACAGGAGTTTCTTTCAAGTTTTGATGGGCCCTTTGGATTTTATACATTTTCTTCAGTGATGTATGAGGAGCAAATTATCTATTTAGTGTACTTATTTTTTTTAAAGATTTATTTATTCATTTTAGAATGCATGCAAGCAGGGGGAGGGGCAGAGGGAGAAGGAGAGAGAATCTCAAGCAGACTCCCCACTGAGCACAGAGTGTGACCCATGGCTCAATCTCATGACCCTGACCCGAGATCATGACCTTAGTGAAATCAAGAGTCAGCTGCTTACTCCACTGAGCCACCCAGGCACCCCTGTGTAGTGTACTTATTACTGTGATCCTGTACACTGCAATCTTTCATTCTGTTTATTTTGAACTCACTTTTGAGGGACTGATGGGCTTGTCTGATTAAAAAATATATATTTTATCAGTAAATGCCTTATCATGGCACCGTATTTTGAGGTCTCAGTGTTTCATTGTTAGGATTCAGCGCGTAGTAGATATTCAGTAAATCTTTGACAAAAGAAAGAATGTGATTGATCTCTTCACACGAATCAGAAAGGAGTTGAACAGAACTTTTATTCCTGCACCTTTATATGTTTGTTCATATCAGTACGCAGGTGAACACTAAAACCAAAGATATTACAGATAATCTGAGGTTGAAAGTAACGTTTTTCTTTCTGATGCTAGAGATGAAAAGATCTAAAGTTTCTCTAGATGTAAAATGAAGGGCAATTTTTTTCTTTTCTCTTAGCTGTTAAACAATGACATGGCTTTATTATAAAGGCTACTTTGTTTAGGTGTGGCAAAGGAAAAGAAACCCCAGTGCTATTGCCTCAGTGCCCATCATTAATCAGTTGGATGACACCAGCATGACAGGCCTTTCACTGAGATGCCTGCCTCCTACCTAGCCCTGGTCCTTGTCTCACGGTGGTGACAGTTTGCACTCACGCTGGGGGAAACACAGAGCCCCAGCCCTTTCCTTCACCCCGGCCTCCCAGCAGTGCTCATAACTAGCATATGCTCTGGCTGAATGACCTGGCTTCATTCACAACTAAATCAGTACTAAAGCAGTCTGGATGATAGATAGCAACTTATCAATAATTGAAAAGAAAGGCTCAGAGATGTCCCATTATCTGAATAATTAATGCTCCACTTGGGCTTTGTAATTCCTTAATAAAACTGACTGATTGATTTGCTTAATTAATTCCTCCTTTGACAGGCTTATTGCTTTCTTTGGAGACAGGGATGGGCAAAAAGAAAAAAAAAAAAAAAGATAATTCAAGCCAAGAGAAAAGATTTAAAATCTTCATAAACTTTAACCCCCTCAGAGTATTATGAAAACAAGTTCTCCAGCAAACCTTCTACCCCAGTCTCTGCTTTGCCGTAAAAGACCCCACATCCCTGTAAACAGACACCACATGTCATTTGGGTGTATTTGGCTTTGCAGCTGATGAAACATTATGCTAAATGGTAAGGGCCCAACCACATCTGTAGTAATAAACTCAGCTCAACCTTAAACACTTTTGGATAAATCGATCTGAATGAATGTTAAAAGCCGACTTCCATTTAAAGCAATGCACTCTGAGCAAGGCAGTGGCAGCTACCTCGATGTGCAGTGAGCTGATGGCTTTGCCTGCACGAAGCATCCCTCTGGCTTTATGTGCACCTGCTCTGACTGAAGAACAGCACCTGTCACTAGAGTTTGGTCTATTCCCAACTCTGCCGCCATCGCTCTTATGATGACTGGAGTTGACCAGAGAAGGCTCAAATCCGCACAAAAAATTAAGCAAAGAAATGGAAAGAAACAGGTTCTATGGGGTGAGGTTTGGAGGGTCGGAAATTTTGGAAAAAAAAACAAAAAAAAAAAACAAAAAAACCTGTGAAGTAAGTGAATGTGAAGTAGTACGTGGCAGAGAGTAGAGAATTAAGGCCATTTCTCTTAATTCTGGAACTCATACAATTGATGCTTAGAAAAATAATACAATCGTTCTTAAGAAAAGTTTGTGAAAGGACACAAAGTAGAGAAGAAAAATTATTTAATTGGAAGAAGAAAGCAAGCCTTACTATCACACATTTCAGTGATTTTATCAAGTTAAATAACCAGTATACACAGAAGTTTCAGTGCTGGGTTCTGTTTCAATCATCTGTAGTCCCCTGGCATTGATTCCTGTGGTTTTCTCAAGAACTTTGTCTTTGCTTGGGCTGCTGTAGCAAAATACCAGAGACCGCAGCTTTCACAATAGACATTTATTTTTCACAGTTCTGGAGGCTGGAAGTCCAAGATTAAGTGCTAGTCGATTTGGTTCCCGGTGAAGGCCCTGTTTCTGGTTTGCAGAAGATTGGGGGCCTTCTTGCGTATCCCGTATCTTGGCAGCAGGAAGGACAATGAACGGGGATATGGAGGAAGGGAGAGACTATGAGAGCACCGCCAAGAGCTCTTTGGTTTCTTTTTACATTTACATTTATCACATCCTGAGGCCCTCTTAATCTCATTTAAACTTAATCACCTACCAAAGGCTCCACCTCCTAAAACTATCACTTTTGGAGGTTAGGGCTTCAACATTTGAATTTTGGTGTGATGCAAACATTCAGCCCATAGCAAACTTAGTTAAGGAGAGTTGATGGTGAAGGGAGGTTGGGTGTCCTGTATGGGAATCTATTTCTAACTAGGGATTTCTGGGCAAGGAGTCAGGATAGTGCATTATCTGTGGAGTAGTGAGAAATTTCCTTCCCTCAAATTTCCATGAAAAGAATAGACATAACTGAATGAAATGTATTTCCTGGTGAAGCACAGTGTGAGGTCTCAGTGGAGAAGGGTGAGATGATCAGGACTGATCCTAAGACTACTTGAAATTCACATATCACACTCTTGACTTTTGTCACAGTGAAATCTATAAATGTACCTTGATTTTCTCAGTTTTCATAACCTAACTCCATTTCTCATATATAGGAGAGACCTACATCTTCCAAGAATGAACAAATGGGTGGTTGAGAATACCATTCTGGGCACAGTTCTGGGTGGTGTGTTGCATACCAAGTAAATATTCTGGGTAGTCCTGGAAGATAAGCATTATTAGTTGCATTTTCCAATCAGGAATCTGAGACCAAGAGGAATCAGTTGCAGACTAGTAAAAGCCAAAGTCGGAACTAGGTATGGTTCATCTTTTTTGACCCCATTTGTTTATTTTAGTCATGTTGGTTTGTGCCAATTATTTATACCCCTTTATTTGAGTTCTATCTGTTCTTCTAGGCCCCCTCTCCTCCTTGAAGACTTCCTTGATTGCACCAGTCTCCTTCAATCTCTTCTCTAGGAATTGCTTTTGCCCTTGTTATCAGATATCTCCAGCTTAGCACTACTTTTCTTCTTTTTTCATGTGTTTTATTTTTATCTTTCCATCTAGTATACAAATATCTTTGCTATTATAATAGTTCTACAGGATAATACACTATTTAGTATACCGTTGGTTACATAGATATCTCCATATACTTAAGGCAATCAAATGATTAATTTTAGATCTTTTTTTGCAAGCAAATTTAAAATGTATGACACCACAATATGGTCGAGCATTTTATTTTTTTTTTTTGATTTTCACTAAATGATTGGTTCTGTGTGAAATGTTGCAAGAACTACAAGAGCTTTTGGAAGAATGCATTTCCAAATTTCCATATATGCTTTTTAAAAAAAGATTTATTTATTTGAAAGAGAGTGTGCACGCGAGAGAGGAGCATGAGTGGGGGAGGGGCAGAAGGGAGGGATAGAAAGAATCTCAAGCAGACTCCCTGCTGAGCATGGAGCCCAACACAGGGCTCGATGCCACGACCCATGAGATCATGACCTGAACCGAAATCACCAGTGGGACACTTCACCTACTGACCACCCAGGCGCCCCTCCATATATACTTTTGTATACTATTCTGCAGTTGCTTTATGTGTTATTTTTCCATCCTGTGCTCTTATTCCTTTTTATGACTTTCTAAAGAACACTGAATTTCCTTAGACAATCATTCTATTCTCAGCTAGGTGGTTGTTTAAGATTGGCTCCACTCTCAGCTCTAGAAGTGGATATGATTAGAAGAAGCCAGTCAACATGTCCCATTACCTACGCATGGTAATCTGCTTAGAGGTGGGCTTGTTACTTTTCCTAGAATTTCTGGGTCACAGACTCTCCTGAATTTTTCTTACTTTTGGTGATTGTATTGCTAGCAGTGCCCTGGACAGACCTACACTAAAGATGAGAAAAAAGATACAACTCCTGAACTGTACTGCTGGAATTTCCCACTATGTGATCTCCCTGTTTCCTCTTTGTTCCTGTGCTAGTTCAGAGTTTCCTTCCTAAAGCCTAAAGAAATCAACTCTCTCCATACTTAATTCATTTGATGATCCCCATTGCTGAGAGGATAATGTCCAATCTCTTCAGTATAAGTTATCATTTCCTGTAACCTAATTCCCACAATGCCCCGACCAGTCCTTATCAACAAGGAGAGAATGCTAGTAGCACTAGCATTTTGGACAACATGATTCTTGTTTCTTTGGGACTATTGTAGGTTATTGAACATCCCTGGATGCCTAGTGTTTAATGGTACCAATGTGACCCAGCACTGTGAAATCAAAAGCACTGTACACATTTCCAAATTCCTCTTTGTGTTTGATATAGACCCCAGAGTGAGTAACCCTGCAACATCACTATCCTTGTCCAAATATGCTGAACATCCATAGATTCTCGACCCCATAGCTCAGAGTACAATGCTGAATACACACCATTAAATCAATTTTTGTTTGAATGAATTGAATTAATACAGCAAAAATTGACTCAAAGGTATTTCTTAACTACTCTTTTTATATTGAATTGGGGTGGACGTACCTTAATATCTAAGAAATATGATTATATTTATCCCTAATTTTAAATTACTTAAGTAACTCTTTTAGGGAAAAAAAATCACCTGTGTGCAAAGTGAATTAGTTGTACAGGAAATGATTAGGCAAAAATTTAAAAGAATCCACAATTTAGCGTAGGATTTAATGTGTAATGAGTTAAAAAAAATGGGTTTCTGAAAAACTGTAGGTGACTATGAAAAGGTTTGAAGCCTGTTGTCTTCAGATGTGTTTCCACCAGATAGGAATATAATTCTGTTTTCCAAAGCTTCAAAACTAGCCATATACTTCCTAGTAAAGCATTCTATTATGCATGCTTTTCTAGTATACACCAGTTCCATCAATATTGAGAACATAGGCAGGAAGCTCCTTCCTTGGTAACACTCTGCAGTTACTGTAGACGACTCTTGATCAGGGGCAGTGGCTACATTCTCCACCTAACCATTCACTGTGGTTGAAAAAAAAATAACCGAAATCCAATTTTCATTTATTCAAAAAATATTTATTGAGCTTCTGTTATATGTTAGGCAGTCTTTTTAGGAATCAAATATGTTGGAGGGAGCAAAAGATTTAGATTGGCTAGTTCGAGGTGAAGAGAAAGGGAGAGGGAGTGAGAGAATGCCATGCAGGTACTTGAGGATGAACTTTTCAGGTAGAGGGAATTTCAGATGCCTCTGCCTGGAAAGTGGGAGAGTGCCTGGCAAGTTTTAAGAAGGGTGAGGAGGCCGGTGTGGTTAGTGATGGAGCAAAGGGGAGAGCAGAGGAGTTGAAGGCAGAGGATCATAGGGAGAACGGTTCATATGGGAACTTGTAAATCATAGTACAAAGAGTAAGTAATAGTAAAGGTTTTTTCTAAGTGAGATGAGTAGCTGTTGGAGAGTTTTGCATGCCCCCTACACCACATATGGACACCCAGCTTCTCTTTCCCAATAGCTGCTCTGAACCATCCCTTGAGCCTATGAGAATACTCATTGGCAGCACTATTTGACCTTGGAAGACCAGACTCAGCAAGATGTATGTAGAAATCTTGGAATCAGTTTTCAATTACATAATCCAGGACAAAGCTACTTTGCATTTCCTTCTGAAAAGATGTCCAGTTGAGAAAATTTCAACTTTAGCAGCTTTTGTTGTAGAGATGAATGGAAGGTAATAGGGGTTAAAATAACTAAGGTAGTATCTGATTTGTTCTGGATTTAATAAAATTTTGCTCCAGAGAAAAGAGTGAGGAAACTACAGTTTATGTCCAAAGAAAGGCAGTGTTTGAACAAGTGCAGCTTACTGGGGTTTATTGAGCACAAGCCTTAGAGTCAACAGACCACTCCTTAATCTGGAGTGCTCACTCACAATGCAGAATGATTTGGTTCAGAATTCAGCACTCTGAATGTCATTGTCTTCATCAACAAATGCTGTGTGATGATGCCCACCTTACAAGGTTGCTGGGAAGAAGATATAAAATGCATAAATGAAATCTGATGCAAAATGTACCTCTTGATAAATTATGGATATTAATATGAGGAAAATAAGAATGCCCACCAAAAGCAAAATGGCAAAATCCATACATTGTGGACTAGATTAGAGAGAGACCAGGTCTTTCTGAAAGAAACATTATTTCCTAAGCTTGCAACCATTGCCTATGACCTGAAAGAATATAGAAATTATAAGGAGTTGGATCAACCATGGAGGAAGAAAGTTGAAAAACAAGAACCGCATATGTTGGCAATGCCCTTCAAGACTCTGCTCAGAGGGGAAAGGATTTTAGATAATGGGCCTAGGGTGTTCTGCTCCCTTTGGCAAGGCCATCCTGTGGAGATGGATGACAAAGGAGATTTATAAGATTTCATGTGTTCTGGCCCTATTTGATGAGACCATTCCAATCTCAAACTAATACTAATTCTATTAACTACTTTTTTTTTCTGAATCAGATCTTCACTAATTCTTATTATTATCTCATTTCCCACATACACCTTTTCCCAAGAAGAAAATAATTGGCCATATAGACTTCACATATTTCATTTCCTATGAATGGAATTTATCCTTCCAATAGAAAGGTATTGTTGACAGTATATGAATAAACTGACGTCCTGAGTTTATTCCTCAGTCTCAAAAGTTTGGTTAGAGTGAGTATGTTTTAGGAAGATGGGTGCAGTCACAATGTGTTGACAGGAGCAGGTTACTAAGGACAAGGGCCACCACCATCTAAGCCATTGTGAGAAGATTTACCAAGAAAATAAATGCCACCCTGTAAGATACCTCGGAAGAGACACTTGCCTAGAGGCCACATGTACACATTCTCAACATTGCCTAGGATTATATTGTTTAAATTATTATAAATATTATTTCCATACACTTGTGTTGAGTCTCTACCACGTAGAGACTGTTGGTCCATGCAAACAGAAGATGCCCTAGACATGGTATCTGCCTCCCAAGACTTCGAAGTCTACTAGATTACTTGTCAGCAAAGACATTGAGGAGACAAATGGCTGTTGTGAAAATGATACATATTCCACACTTAAAAAAACAGTTTTAAGGCACAAAATTGTATGCCATATCTCTGGAAGGCTCAACTTCCCATGAGCTGTTCAAGTGCAGGTAGGCCACCAGTAAGTTCAATAGTAACTAATGGAATTTTCCTTTTCTTGTTCCCCCAAGTTTTATGTCTTAAATGTGTGGAAAAAGTATGTTTCAAATGTCTTAAAATTTCTGAGTCAGTCTGTATTTTGAACAACCAGATTCCTTATTTCAACAAACTATTAAAGCACCCCAGAAATTATTGCTACATTTCAACATTCAAATTGTGTCAAATTTTTATGCAGAACTAAAATGTGTATTTTTTCAGATCATAATTCACTTTTGTGCCTTAAAAGAAAAATAAAAAAGTCATCTTATGGGACTCCTGGGTGGCACAGAGATTAAGCGTCTGCCTTCGGCTCAGGGCGTGATCCCGGCGTTCTGGGATCGAGCCCCACATCAGGCTCCTCCGCTATGAGCCTGCTTCTTCCTCTCCCACTCCCCCTGCTTGTGTTTCCTCTCTCACTAGCTGTCTTTATCTCTGTCAAGTAAATAAATAAAATCTTTAAAAAAAAAAAAAGTCATCTTATTTATAGTACCTACTGTAATGCCAGCTACCTAATAGATGCCCAAACTGACAATGACTGGTTTGATTTTCAGCATAACATGATACTTAAAAGATAAAAGTCTCATTGTAGGGATGGAAAAGTATTGGACTGTCATGGTTGTGTGATGTAATGGCCCATTTTATTCTGTGTCTCATAAGAAAGGCAGCATTGTTGTCATCTGGACATCGCCACTGCCAATTCTAACCTTTTTTTTTTTTTTTTTTTTTTTTAGATTTTATTTATTTGGGAGAGAGAGAGAAAGAGATACCCAGAGGGAACATGAGCAAGGGGTGGGGAGAAGCAGGCTCCCCGCCGATCAGGGAGGCTGCTATGGGGCCCATCTCAGGACCCCACGATCATGACCTAATGTGAAGGCAGACTCTTAACCGACCGAGCCACCCAGGCTCTCCCAATTCTAACGTTTTTAATCTGTGCTGCTGAGGAAAAGCCAGGAACTACAGTTCGCAGAACTCCCTTTTCTGTATGGCTCTAGATATAGGAGGAAGAGAACTTCTTGGGAAGTTATGGCAGCCAAAGGGAGTGGGTTCTCAGACTCATGTATGAGCTCCCACTTTGATGAAGTAGACTGGGACAGTGGTAGGACCTTCCTGTAAACTTGGAAACAAAGCATTTTCTCTGCCAGCCACCCACTCCAGTACCACAGGCTGAAGCCATCAATGACTATTTTGCCAACCTTGTGACTACAGCCATCCCGTCCTGACTTTCTTTTCTCCCTGCTCTTCTCACACATGTGTAAGCCCAAATTCCTTTATTAATTGTTTGTATGCCTCTAATTCTTGGAGAAGCTCTGATTCCGTGGCCAAGCCCTGAGTAACTTACAGTGAATTACCCATATGGAAGACTCAAATACCTTTTCAGTTATCCAAGTGAAGACAGCATGTAGGTTCATTTCCACCCTGATAGTCAGGTGTGCACCAACTAAGCAATTTCTTCTGATGAAGTCCCCCTTTAGAAATCTTAGGAAACGCTAATACACAAACATCCCTCAAAGAGACCTTTCATTAGAGGCTCAGCCTAAGAAAACCCAAAGAAAGCCCAGTCTGGTTGGCTGTGAAATACCTGTTTCATGGATAACTTAGAATGCTCCGAATACCATTTTTTTTTCCTCCGGCACTTCTGAAAGAACTAAATTGCTTAGGGCAGAACTTTTTCCAGAATTAAAAATTAACTTAGATGTCAAAATAAAACCCTAGAATTTAATTTATCATAAAAGCTATATTCTCGAATAGAATCTAATGGACCAAAACAGATAAAGCAATTAAATGGGAAATGCTGTGAATTAATCTTATTTAAAGAGGCAGTCGAGATGGAATTCATATTTTTAAAGATACAATAACCGGTGGAAAAAAAGAGCCTTCCCAGCTCAGCTAGAGGTGCCATAATTTAAAATAATAAAGCATTATAAGTACCTAATTTATTCATTTTCTGCAGGTGCTATTTGTTACTTCTGACATTCCCCTCAGTTTTGATTGTTGGTGACTTTCCTCTCTTTGGGGACATTTTACTTTTTTTTTTCCTCTGTTACTTGCTAAATTTTAGTGGTAATTGTGTATGTACTATGTAAAGTGGAAGAGTATTGAAGCCCTGAAAAAAGTTCAAGCTTAACCCAGTGCTTCTAGAATAGTCTATCAAATACTCTTTCTGTGCCTTAGTTTCTCCTGACAAGTGATGAGAACCTCATGCAGTAATATGGTGGTGAAAGCAATCCTTAGAAGACTCTGTAGCCTCCTAATTATCACTGTTACTATTATTAATAGAGGGACTGTGTTTATTATTTTCTTTTTTATAAAAATTGTGGATAATTAAGGTGTACAACCTGATGTTGCGATATATGTATACGTTGTGAAATGATCACCACACTCAAGTTAATTAACATGTCCATTGCCTCACAGAGTTACCTTTTTTTCCTTTCCCTTTTGGGGAGAACACTTAAAATCTGCACTCTTGGAGAATTGTGAGTATTACTGTACTCAGTACTGCTACTTATAGTTCTAGAGATCTAATGTACAGCAGAGTGACTATGTTCTGAGGTTTGGTGTTAGAATTCCTTTATTATTCCTTTTTTGGCCATGTTGGCTGGTGGGCTCAGAGCATCGGCTCAGAGGCAGGCTGCCTGCGTTCTCATCCTGATTTTGCCACTTCCCAGCTCTGCAATCCTGTACAAATTTATTTTCTCTAGTACTTGGTTTTTCTGTCTGTAAAATGGAGATAATAGTACCTGCCTAATGGAGATTTTTTTGCTGATTTTTAAGAAGCTTAGAATATTACCTGGTACATAGTAAATGTTCAATAAAGGTTAGCTATTATGTTATTATTACTTCAGATAATTTTTCTTTGACTTAATTCTCAATATGTATAATTTTAAAGGATTATGTGTACCTCTTGTAATTTCCTTCATGCTTATGCATTAAAAAGCAAACTGACAAAAATGAAGACTCAAAGCATTATCTTAGCAGTAGATCCTAACCTTTAATATCCCCCGTTGTAAACTTTAATAAATGCTAATGTTTATGAAATCTCACAGTAAATAGTATGATTTAAAACGAATCAGTGAGACACAGTGCATTGCTTCTCCCCATCCACACAGTGGGAACCTGATGTACCTTCCTCTACCTACTTCACCTCACAGAAAAGTTGTGGTTCATAAGGATACAACCTCTATCCGTTGTTAGTTCTTCTTCCTCTCCCTTTTTTTGTTCTATAATCTCTCTCCTTCCAGAATATTTTGCATGTTGCCACCAGATTTGTCTTCCTAAAATGTCCCTTCCACCATAGGACCTCCACGGCTCCCATGGAGAGTCTGGTCTTCAAACCTACCTGCAGGCTGCCTGCACCCACCAAATTGACTACATCTGAGTTACTGCTACTTTGTTCAGTATCAGTTCAGTTCTTCCTGTTACCTCCAGCAGTCTTCTGATCACCTCAGTCACATCTACCACAGGCCCCACTATTTTGTGGATCTTCTTGCTTCTTGGACGTTAAGCCCTTCTCCACACTTTTTCAGTCCTTTCTACTTTTCAAGATGGTGCCCGAATACCTGATACCTTAACATAGCCTTCTGTGTGCCTTGACCACCTCAGAGGTTTCTTTTGTAAACCCCATAAACAATTATAAAGGGCAAACCTCTGACTCACATGATTTTATCTCCCCAACTATGTTTCAAGTGCCTGTGGGGTAGATTCAGAATCATATACCTATAACACAAGTCACTGATTTTTCACTGTACTGTTGTTTGATTTGTTAGGTGCTGATTTTTGTGTTTTAATTGAATTCTTTTCCTCTTTCTCCACATCCCCTCTCACATTATGTATCTGTGGCTGATGATAATGTGGTCTTCGGTCACAACAAAACTTTTTATTTATTGAAATGAGCTCTTACATGTTTTTACTATCAACATATATTTTCTTAATAGTTACTCTTTGGAGTCATATTAAGTTAATGGAACTTCAAAATTAACATTATGGATAAATAGCAGTATAGCTCAAGTCAAATCTGTTTATATAACAAGTTTGGCTCTGTAATCATTTTGCTTCTGTTATAAGAGTTAGAATACTATTTAATAGAGAATGAAATAAGTAGATTGATTATGATAAGAAAGCATTGACTCCAACCCTCTCCCCCTCCCCGAAGTTGAAAGAATTCTGGAAAATTCTTTGAAGGATATAGAACTATAAACCACTGAAGAGACATTGCAGAGGTAACTAAGCCCAAGGCATAATTACTTTAGCTTCTGGTCATAATGAGAAAATACTGGAACTGCCTAGAATGATGAATGCTATCTGAGAATGAATGATGGATGTTTACCTGAGAAACAAAGGAATAGGTAACAAAGCTGTTGGTCAGATTGCCAGGCAATGGTATCTGAGTAGACTTGTATGAGTTGAGTCATAGAAGACCCAAATCTGGATTAATTAGACAATTATGGAAAAGGAGGCTTGTTGGGATGAAAATAATTACTTAAAAAAAATAAACTCACAGCTGGCTATAGATAGTGTGATAAGATTAAAATGAGGAAGTATAAACCTATGAATCCTCAATCAAATTAAGTAGAAACATATTTTATGAGGTAGCAACAGTATAGAAAGTGTCTCATTTCATTTGCAACATACTCAGATTCCTAGTTATGATAGAATTCTGTTGGACTTGCATGTACATGGGATGACCCCTCTGTTAAAACTGGATATTTGGAGTATGTGGTCAGGAGAAAGGGAGTAGATTTTGGGGGCTGCAGTGTAGAGGAGTAGGGCAAGGGTGTGATTGAGATACCTAAGTGGGCAACAAAATGGAGGGAGATGGGAAGATGGAAGGACTTGGTTTTTCATACATGGGAACCTGAAACATACAAATGTAGTTGGTGTCTCCTATAAAATAATTCTGAACAAATGAAACAAAAAATAAATAGGTATACAAAAATTGGGCTTCCACTATCCATATAACAAAAACCTGCCTTTTAAAATGAAACATTTCCTTTTTTTTATTGTGGCAAAATATACGTAATATAAAATTAACTGTTTTGTGGCACCTGGGTGACTCAGTCAGTTAAGTGTCTGACTCTTGATTTTAGCTCAGGTCATGATCTCGGGGTAATGAGATTGAGCTCCACATTGGGCTCTGCACTGCGTGTGAAGCCTACTTAAGATTCTCTCTCTCCCTCTCTCTCTCTGCCCCTCCCCACCCCACTCGTGCTCTAGTTCTCTCTCTCTTAAAAAAAAATAACTTTTTAACCATTTTAAGTGTACAATTCAGTGGCATTTAGTCTATTCATATGTTGTGCAATCATCTCCATTATTCATTTCCAGAGCATTTTCATCGTCCCAAACAGAAACTCGAAGCCCATTAAATAATAGGTCCCTCTTCTCTCATTCCTCCAGCCCCTAGCAATCTTTATTCTGCTTTCTTTCTCTATGAATTCGCCTATTCCAGGTGCCTCAAAAGTGAAATCATACAATATTTGTTCTTGTGCCTGGCTTATTTTACGTATCATGTTTTCAGTATTTAATCTTTTGTAGCATGTATCAGAGTTCCGTTCATTTTTAAAACTAAATAATATTCCATTGCATGTATATATCGCACTTGGTTCATTTATCTACTGATAGATACTTGGATTGGTTCCCCTTTTGGCTATTATGAATATTTCTGCTATGAACATGGATGTACAAATATCTGTTTGAGTTCCTGCTTTCAGTTCTTTTGGATATATTCCCAGAAGTAGAATTACTGGATCATATGGTAATTCTGTGTTTAACTTGTAGAGGAATTGCCAAACTGTTTTCCACAGTGGTACGAACACTTTCACCAACAATGCACAAGGGTTCCAACTTCTCCTCCATACCCTGGCCAAAACTTGCTTTTTCCATTTTTTAAATAATATCACCTAATGGGGGTGAAGTGGTAAAATGATGTAATTCCTACACAGTAATATGGAAAGAGGTGTAAAGATATATAGCCAGAATGCCCACATGGTCTCCAAGACCATCCATAATTTGGCCTATCTCCATCCCCAAATTACCCACAGATAAACATTTCTCATTAGGGAGGAGGATACAACCTATCTTTCAAGTGTTTATGTCTTTACTCTGCCTTATATGCTCTGTGCCCTAGTTCAGCCGTGAAAAAGTTTTTTTCCACTCTGCCACATAGAAGATTATGGCATGTTTTCATTGATGCCCTTTGCTTCCTGTGATGATGATTCTCACAGAAAGGAATGTCCCCTTGAGTGGGAACACCAGATGGACACAGTGGAGATGTAGAGGAAGAATGAGAGGGTACAGAGGTTATGCATGATTTCAGAAGTACCCAGGTGATGCTGGTGCATCTGTCTACATCTGAGTCGTCATTGCTATAGCCATCATTTCCTGTAATCAGTTAAATAATCAGGGAATCTCTGTGCTGTTTATTAATAAGTGCCTATCGTGTGTCTCTTTTTTGTAGGTAATTTAATGGAAGTGTATTATCTGTGCATTGGTAGAACTCACAGTCCGTGAAAGCAAAGAAAGTTGAATAGCACAATATGACAACATATAATTAGGTGTCGGAATAATATGGTACAAACTATAAGTACCATAGAAATTATGATGAAGGAATAGGAATAAAGATGTGAGGAATGCTTCAAAACAGATAAGAATTGAGTAGCACCTTGAAAAATAGGAAAGATTTATTTAAGCGGAAGAGGGAAAGGTAAGCCTTCTGGTAGTAATGCAAACCTGGTAGTAATGAAAACCACGAACACAGACAAAGAAATGGTGCTATATGAAAGGGGTGCTTATAGGACTTAGAAGATGAATTTAAAGGAACCGAAATTGATATACTAGGAAGCTGTGGGAAATACATAATAGGAAGTCAGTTTATTTAAAATACTATTGCAGCAAATAAGACATTTTAACTGGTAGGACACAGGGGCATGTTACATCTCCAGTTTAGCTAAAATAACACTATTTCTATTGATTCCCACTTATCAAAGATGAGGAATTGGGATGGCTGGGCTCAGTCAGTTAAGTGTCTACCTTTGGCTCAGGTCACGATCCCAGGGTCCTGGGATCAAGTCCCATGTCGGACTCCTTGCTCAGCGGGGAGCCTGCTTCTGCAACTCTCTCACTTTTTTTTCTCTTTCTCTCTCTCAGACATATAAATAAATAAAATCTTCAAAAAAATACATTTGCCATTGGAAGGGAAGATTATCTGATGAGAATAATGAAGGTAGTACTTATGGCATCTTGATTTTTTTGTGGGGTTTGTTTGTTTGCTTTTGAGGTGAGAGCTGTCCATTCTGAGAGGCTGATAGTTCAGGTTCTGAACATAAATCTTTCACTCTTGCTGAGTCACTTAAAATTTTTTAAGAAGATTTTATTTATTTATTTGAGAGAGAGAGAGAGCATGAGCAGGGGGAGAGATGGAGGGAGGGGGAGAGGGAGAAGTAGATTCTGTGCCCAAGGCTCGATCCCAGGACCCTGATATTTTGACCTGAGCCAAAGGCAGACGCTTAACTGACTGAGTCAACTGACTGAGTCACCCAGGTGCCCCAAAAAAGTTTTGAATGTATACTGCCCCTAAGCAGTAAATGAAATCTTATTCCAGGATCCAAAGCTAATCGAAAATGTATGTAATAATGCTCTGCCTTTTCTCTTCATGAAAGAACAACCACGTTAGACACAGATTTAGAGAAACACCACTTTTCTAGAATTTCAGAAATATATTTTATTCACTCAAGAAGGGAAAGGAGAAATCCAGTCCGGAGTGGGGGGTAGGGAATGCTAATCATAAAACTGTAAGATACGGCTGACTCACTTTCTCCCTAAAGTCATTTTATTTGACAATAATAATATAATTTGAGGAGTGCTGTTAAGGAACCCCAGTTACAGAAAAACTGGTTCCTGGGAGAAGAAAAGGCCCAATGAAGACTTCCTCATACGTGGATGTGTCCTTCCCATCCACCTGAGGTTGGTGGGAGAGGAACTGATAATGAGAGTACACATCAATCAGCCCTTGACCTTTGAACCTGAAAAGAGAATTTTGATAGCAGTCAGTACCCAGCCATAGACATAAGATGCTACTTTTTTCAAATATGGGCAAACGTATGAAGAATTTCTGTGACATAAGAGCCATAGAAATAACACTCAAGATATATTGGAGAAAACTTTCAAGTTTTATTTATTTCTTATACCACAGGTTGATGTTAGATCCCCAGCCTCCCCCCGCCAAAATTCATGTCTAAATATATAGCATTGCATATGTATCTATGTATAACATTAAAATAAATTATATTTTAAATAACAATTGATCGGGGCGCCTGGGTGGCGCAGTCGTTAAGCGTCTGCCTTCGGCTCAGGGCGTGATCCCGGCGTTATGGGATCGAGCCCCACATCAGGCTTCTCCGCTGGGAGCCTGCTTCTTCCTCTCCCACTCCTGCTGCTTGTGTTCCCTCTCTTGCTGGCTGTCTCTATCTCTGTCAAATAAATAAATAAATAAAATCTTTAAAATAAATAATAATAACAATTGATCACACTATGTTGTTCCTGAAATTTTTCCTACTTAAACATACATTGTGTAAAACAATTTTTTTGTTTGTTTTGTATTTAATGAAAAACATTTTGTCTGTCCTCCTACCCACCTCCCCTCTGGCAAGCACCAGTTTGTTCTCTATATGTACGGGTTTGTTTCTGTTTTGTTTGTTTGTTTTGTGTTTTAGATTCCACATGTAAGTGAAATCATACGGTATTTCTCTTTTTTTTTTTTTTTAAGATTTTTTATTTTTATTTATTTGATATAGATAGAGACAGCCAGCGAGAGAGGGAACACAAGCAGGGGGAGTGGGAGAGGAAGAAGCAGGCTCATAGCGGAGGAGCCTGATGTGGGGCTCGATCCCGTAATGCCGGGATCACGCCCTGAGCTGAAGGCAGATGCTTAACCGCTGTGCCACCCAGGCGCCCCATACGGTATTTCTCTTTATCTGATTTTTTTCACTTAGTCTAATATCCTCTAGATCCATCCATACTGTTGGAAATGTCAAGATCTCATTCTTTTTGTGGCTGAGTAGTATTCCATTGTGTATATATACCACATCTTCTTTTTCCATTAATCTATCAATAGACACTTAAGTTGTTTCTATATTTTGGCTACTGTAAATAATACTGCCATAAACATAGGAGAGTGCGTTATCTTTCCAAATTAGTATTTTCATTTTCTTTGGGTAAATACCCAGTGGTAGAATTACTGGATTTTATGGTATTCCTGTTTTTAGCTTTTTGAGGAATTGCCATACTTTTTCTACAGTGGCTGTACCAATTTACATTCCCACCAACAGTACATGAGAGTTCCCTTTTCTTCACATCCTTATCAACACTTGTTATTTCTTTTTTATTTTAGCCATCTTGACAGGTGTAAATTGGTATCTCATTGTGGTTTTGATTGCATTTCCCTGATGATGAGTGATGTTGAGCATCTTTTCATTGGTCTCTTGGCCATCTGTATGTGTCTTCTTTGTAAAAATGTCCATTCAGGTTCTCTGCCCATTTTTTAATCATTTTTAATTAAAATTTAATTTTTAAATTTCTTATTTCTTTTTTTTATGTCAGGTCATAAAAGTCCTTTACATATTTTGGATTTTATTCTTTTGTTGGATATATCATTTACAAGTATCTCTTCCAATTTAGTAGGTTGCTTTTTTATTTTGTTGATGGTTTCTTTTGCTGTGCAAAAGTTTCTTATTTTGGTATAGTCCCAGTACTTTACTTTTGCTTTTGTTTCTTTTGCCTGAGGGGGCCTATCTAGAAAAATGTTGCTAGGGCTGAGGTTAAAGAGATTACTGCCCATTTTTCTACCGTGAGTTTTTATGGTTTCAGGTCTCATATTTAGGTTTTTAATCTATTTTAAGTTTATTTTTGTGTTTGGTATTTAAAAGTGGTGCAGTTACATTCTTTTGCATGTAGCTGTCCAATTTTCCCAAAACCATTTATTGAAGAGACTGTCTTTTCTCCATTGTAGATTCTTGCCTCCTTTGTCATAGATTAATTGACCATATAAGTAGTGAATTTATTTCTGAGTTTTGTATTCTGTTCCTTTGACCTATGTGTCTATTTTTATGCTAGCCCCATGCTGTTTTGATCATTATATATTTGTAGTATATTTTGAAATTTAGGATTGTGCTAGCTCCAGCTTTGTTCTTCTTTCTTAAGATTGCTGTGGATATTTGGGGTCTTTGTGGTGCCATACAAATTTTAGGATTATTTTTTGTAGTCCTGTGAAAAATACTACTGGTATTTTTTCTATTTTTAAGATTTATTTATTTATGGGGCATCTGGGTGACTCAGTCAATTGAGCCTCTGACTCTAGGTTTTGGCTCAGGTCTGATCTCAGTGTAGTGAGATCGAGCCCCACATGGGGAGGCTTAGCATGGAGCTTGTGTGGAGTTTCTCCCTCCCTCTCCCGCTCATGCTCTCTCCCTCTCTCTCTCTCTCTCTCTGAGATAAATAAATAGATAAATAATAAATAAGTTACTTGAGAGAGAGAGTGTGTGCACACGTGAGCAGGGGAGGAACAGAGGGAGAGAATCTTAAGCGAACTCCCCACTGAGAGCAGATCCCCACCTGGGGCTTAATCTGACAACCCTGAGATCATGACCTAAGCCAAAATGAGGAGTTGGATGCCCAACCGAGCCACCCAGGCACCCCTAGTGGTATTTTGATAGGGATTGCATTGATCTGTAGATTGCTTTCGGTAGTATAGACATTTTAACATTAATTCTTTCAGTCCATGAGCATGGTTTATCTTTTCATTTGGTTGTGTCATCTCAGTATCTTTCATCAGTGTTTTATGGTTTTCAGAGGACAGGTCTTTCACCTCCTTGGTTAAGTTTATTCCTAGGTATTTTATTCTTTTGGTGCCATTGTAAATGGAATTATTTTCTTAATTTCTCTTTCTGCTACTCTGTTATTAGTGTATAGGAATGCAACAGATTTCTGTATTAATTTTGTATCCTACAACTTTACTGAGTTCATTTATTTATTTTATTTTTTTAAAGTAAGCTCCATGCTCAACATGGGGCTTGAACTCATGACCTTGAGATCAAGAGTCTCATGTTCTACTGACTGAGTCAATCAGATGCTATTACTTTTAATAATTTTTTGGTGGGTTTTTAGAGTTTTCTATGTACAGTATCATGTCATCCGTAAATAGTGACAGTTTTACTTCTTCCTTACCAATTTGGATGCTTTTTCTTTCTTTTTCTTGTCTGATTGAACTAGGCTAGGACTTCTGATACTGTATGGAATTAAAGTGGCTAGAGTAGACATTCTTATCTTGTTCCTGACCTTAGAGGAAAAGCTTTCAGTTTTTCACCATTGAGTATGATGTTAGCTGTGGGTTTGTCACATATAAATGAGGTATATTCACTCTAAAACCACTTTGTTGAGAGTAAAACAATTTTAAATAAAGCAAAACAACAGCAATAGGTGTATTGTGGGAACATTTCCAGATCAATAAATCAGTAGATCTTATTCTTTTAATAGCTGCCTTACATTTCACTGTGTGGTTTGTGCCATGACATGTTCATCTCCATCTTTTGCTACTACCAACACTGTAACACATATTCTTTTGCTTATTTGTGTGAATTTTTCTATCAGATAAGTGTTAGGAAGAGGGACCATGGATAACGAGATATGCATTTACATATTTTGATGGATACTACCAGCTGATCTCCACATAGATTTTATGAATCTACAGTCTAACTAGGATTGTAAAACTGATGGTTTTCCCATACTCTTGTGAAACCAGGTAGCTACTAAATAAAATTTGCTAATCTGGCTTAAAAAGAATTTCTCTTATTTTAATTTGATTTTAGCTTTTTTATTTTTACTTTTTCTCAAGTTGTAGTGGTACTGGCCTTTGTTTCATAGTCAAGCCTGCTGTACCCATTTCTAGTCAAGCCCTTGGCTTAAAATGTGCTTTCCCAAGTTTTATGGCTGATTTGTAGATATTTCTCCTAAAAAAGTTTTTGGCGTTTCCCTATTAAAATTCCTCACCACTCCTACCCTGATGAGTACTCTCTACCCTTTTAAATTCTTTTATTTTCTTAGAAATGCCTGAAATGATGTTATTTGTCAGTTTGTCCCTTCCTGTTAGAATATATGCTTCTGGAATAGGGCCTAGACTTCACTTCACTTTTTTCAAATATGTAATTATCTTCCTCAATATCATTTATTGAATAATCAATCATTTCTCCTCCTATTTGAAATGCTAACTTTTTCATCCACTGAATTTTCCTGAATTCCTGAGGCTGTTTCTTAATTTACTTCTCTTTCCCACTGGTCAGATAGGTATTCTGCAACAGAACCATATTTTTCAGTTTATTGCACTTTTTAATATCTTTTGACATCTGACTGGAAAGTCTTCCTTCATAAAAGTTTTCTTTCTTTTTTTTAAAGATTTTATTTATTTATTTGACAGAGAGAGACAGCCAGCGAGAGAGGGAACATAAGCAGGGGGAGTGGGAGAGGAAGAAGCAGGCTCCCAGCGGAAGAACCTGATGTGGGGCTCGGTCCCAGAACGCCAGGATCACGCCCGGAGCCAAAGGCAGACGCTTAACGACTGCGCCACCCAGGCGCCCCCTCATGAAAGTTTTCTTATACAAAATATTTTTGTATAAATATACAAACCTCCTGCATCCGTGTTTAAAACTACATTTTAATAACATTTCAGTAAGACAAATTGATATTAGAGAAAAACACAGGTTAGAGTACACATCTGTTTTCTAAAATGTAAAAAAAAGCTATAGGTAGAATTTAGAATTAAATCTGCACTTCCCAAGTTACGGAAGGGAATCAGGATACAGGAGGTAAAATATAATCATTTTGCAAAGGATAGGAAATCAAGAACATCCCAAGGATTTGTATTAAGTGCAAAGCATAAAAGAAGAAATCTGATGTAAACGAAACCATTTGGCTAATACACTTAGAAGACAGTTATCTGATTTATTAGATTATTACTTTAAGATTAGGTAAAAAGTAAATAAGAAAAAGAAAGAAAGCTTTGTTAAGATACTTACCTAAACAAGGAGATTCAGAATGTATAGATAGAAAAGCAAGCAGGGAAGGAAGGAAGGGAAGAAGGAGAGAGAATAAGACAGGGAGGGAGGAAGGAAGAAAGAGGGAGGAAGACAGAGAAAAAAGAAGCAGTGATCCTTATGAAAATTGAGATTCATGGAATCTGGGAGAAACATCTTGTGTGACAAATATCACCTTTATAAGATAAAGGGTGAAATTTATTATGGAATTATCTTTCTACTATAAAATAAAGTATATAAGGTAAAAAGTTGGCAATTTTTATGTAACTCCCTCAAGCTTTACCAGACTAAGGGTCGGGCCTGGTTAGTACTTGGATATCAGACTAAGGAGACAAAATTATAAACATATTTAATAGGTATTTGCCAAGCTCTCTATTTGTGGGTAGAATATAAAAAGCAAGAAATTGTCTGAATCTTATTCTAAGATCTCCCAAAAAGAAAACTCAAAATAAATAGCAAATGTTAAAACAGAAAACATGCAGCTACATGAAAATTTATAAAATATTTCTCTGAACTGTTCTTCAGATAATGCAATCTTAAGATTTTGAGTAAAAATAAAATAATGAAGCTAAAAGTAAAAAGATTAATAATTAAGAAGGCAGAAAGAGAGTGGAATTAATATGTTTGTTCAGCTTCTTAGAAAAAACAAAGAGAGATAAAATGCTCACTAACATAAACAATAAAAAAGGACATGCATATTCAAATTAGTAAAAGAAATAGAGTAGATGTACGTATAGGTGAGATGGAAATAATAGTAAGAAAATCATATGTAATTATATTTGAATATATGGAGAACATTAATAATTTCCAGAAAATGTGATTACAATAAACTCAGGAAGAAATAGAAAATCTCAGTAGCTAAAATTCATTTTAAAAATTTAAAAACCATTAAATAATAATTTTTAAAATGTCACTTGACCTAACTAAATGTTTCAATAAGTGAATCTTTTCTTTCATTGAAAAAAATAGCTTCCCTGTGTTATTAGAAGGTGAAAAGTCTCTTAATTTTATTTTATTTATTTTTTTAAAGATTTTATTTATTTATTTGACAGAGAGAGAGACATCCAGAGAGAGAAGGAACACAAGCAGGGGGAGTAGGAGAGGAAGAAGCAGGCTCCCAGCAGAGCAGGGAGCCCCAATGCAGGGCTCGATCCCAGGACCCTGGGATCATGCCCTGAGCCTAAGGCAGACGCTTAAGGATTGAGCCACTCAGGCGCCCCTCTTAATTTTAAAATGATAATATAATTTTGACCTTAAACCAGATAAATGAAAAATAAAAAAGAAAACTATAAATAAAATTCACTTCTATATATAGACGCAAATTATAAATAACCTAACTTTAATATTAGGCAAACAGTGTTTAGTGAAATAAAAATAAAATATTTCCTATGATACAGAATATTTGTTTCAAGCCAAGGCCAAAATATACATAATGATGGTTTTCCCTCCTTGCTCTACCTGAAGTAGACATCTTTGTTACTTTCCTTCATGCTGTCTTACTTTTTATCATATTCTGTATATGTTTTCTTTATTTACTTCTATATCTATCTGTTCCCTAGGAGTTCAGCTCCATAAGGTCTAGGTATTTAGATGGAATCAGTAAAGTCTTATGGCAAGTCAGGCTTTACTCTTGATTACTTCTGCTGGAGAAGCTTCTGGATGTAGGTGAACACCCACGGGAGGACATCCACACCACATAGACCGTATGCCAGAGTTTATCCAGTATCCTCTTTGCTCCAGAGATCATCACTACAGCTCCGTGGGCACTTCCCCACATCAACCATTCTCTCTGGGAAACTGTTTGCTCCCCAGCTCCCTCTTTCCACCCTTTTCTGACCCTTTTGATTTAAGAAAATCCTTCCTTCTGACATTGAATTTCACTTGAGCCCTTTGCTCCTGGAAAGCAGCATAGGTTAAGAAATTGCCCCATCCTTTCAGATTCTGGAGGCAGGTTACTGCAAAGAAACACTCTTCCCCATGACATAGATAATGACTCCCAGATGCCCCCCCTCCTTATTTATGACAAGGACAGACATAGACATTCCAAATTCCCATTCATTGCCTTTTAAATGATTAGCTGAACTGTTTTGTCCCTACTGACCAATTGAAATAAAATGCTTGTTAGCCAAACTTCTGTTAAAAGTCCTTCCCCCTAGATCCCTGAGCCAGAGCACAGCCCAGACTTAGCTTCATCCTCCTCCTTGGTCCATCCTCAGGGCAAAATGTTCTCTGATCTCCGGTCTCATCACACCACATCTTTCATCCCACTGCCCCACACTCCCTTCGTTTTAGCCTTGTTTACTCCTCCCTATAAATGAAAAACTCTTTTGTTCTCACCCTAGAGATGCTTGCACATCTTATGGTGAGGGAATTCTCTCTACTGCAATAATCCCTCTCTCCATACTGTGAGAGTCTCTTTTCCTGCCTTGTGATAACGCTTTCGAAGAAAGTCTCTCCTTTACCAAGTCTTGTTTTCTATTTGGCACTTACCTATCCCTCCCTCAAGGGCAGTTGCTTCCATTGGCCTTCTCCTTAAACCCTTTCTTTCCTCTTTTTATTCTTTCGCCATAGATTTCACTGTTTTTAGAACCCAGATCCCAGATCATTAGTGATTCATACAGCAAAGGAAGGATGGCATTACCTTCTGTTCCTGCAGTGTGAAAGAAAATATGTTAAATCCCTCTTTCTGGAATAGCGATAAAAGATAATAAAAAGAGTGGATTTTTTTTGTTCTGTTTTTACTAAAATACATGTCTGTATATTTACCCTAGCTTTCATGTATCAAAAGCTTTCATATGGAAAGGGGGAAAAGAAAAAAAATGGAGAGGGAAATAAACCATAAGAGACTCTTAACTCTAGAAACAAACTGAGGGTTGCTGGAGGGGAGTTGGATAGGGGGATGGGGTAACTCGGTGATGGGCATTTAGAAGGGCACTTGATGGAATGAGCACTGGGTGTTGTATGCAAATGGTGAATCACTAAACTACCTCTGAAACTAATAATACACTATATGTTAAATTAATTGATTTTAGATAAAAGAAAATAAAAAGAAAATAGAGAAAGAGAAACAAACCATAAGTGACTTTTAATGATAGAAAACAAACTGAGGGTTGATGGAGGGAGGTGGGTGGGGAACGCACTAGATGGGTGATGGGTAGTAAAGAGGGCACTTGTAGTAATGAGCACAGGGTGTTGTATGTAAGTGATGAATCACTGAATTCTACTCCAGAAACCAATATTGCGCTGTATGTTAACTGACAAAATTTAAAAAAAAAATCTTTCAAAATGGGCATTCTTTTTAATCCAGTAATACTGGTTATAGAAGTTGTTCTAAGGAAACAATATAAATATAACCAAAATTTGTTTAAAACATGTATGTGCCTGGGTGGCTCGATCAGTTAAGTGTCTGACTCTTGATTTTGGCTCAAGTCATGATCTCAGGGTTGTGAGACTGAGCCTTACGTTGGGGCTCTGTGGTCAGTGGGGAGTCTGTTGGAGATTCTCTCCCTCTGCCCCTCTTCTACTCTCTCTCTCTCTCTCTCAAATAAATAAATAGATCTTTTAAAAACATGCATATACTTGTAATGTTATTTATAACATCAGAAACAATGAGGAAAAGTAACAAAACTAAAATCCAACCAAAAAAAATTGAATTATGCATAGACTAGAACAATCTTTAATACTTTATTTGCAAGGACTGTTTTATGGCATAAGAAAATATCTGTGACGGGCGCATGGATGGGTCAGTTGGTTAAGCACCCAATTCTTGATTTCTGCTCAGGTCATGGTCTCAGGGTCGTGAGATGGAGCCCCACATTGGACTTTGTGCTGGGTGTGGAGTTTGCTTGAGTTTCTCTCTCTCTTTTCCTGTCTCTCTGCTCCTTCCCCCTTCCCTCTCTAAAAAAAGAAAAGAAAAGAAAAGAAAAGAAAAGAAAAGAAAAGAAAAGAAAAGAAAGAAAATATCTGTGATATACATATACATTAAAATATAGAGAATAATTTTAGTTTTAGAAAAATTATTATATACATATAACTTGCATTTTTATGTTCCATATTTATCTATGTTTTTCACATTTAAAAAAGAATATACATTCTTAAACATTTTAAAACTTTTTTTTTTTTTGGTTTGTTTTTGCTAAACTTCTGGTAAACATGCAAGAGTTAGCTGTCTCATCCACCCACAAAGCATACCTTCTTGCCTTGTCTCATGTAAGAAAAGTCATTCTCTCTCCCTGCTTCTGAGTTATCTCCAAGAAGCTCCTAGTGGCTCTGAGTGCAGTTGACCATGGTAATGGGCAATGAGGAACCATTACAGATTCTTAAAATTATGTGTGAAAGGTTTTAGGTTGCTAGCCATATGGATGGAAGAGGTAGAGGCGTTAAAAGGCCTTACTAGTCACATATGGCTTTGTACAAATTTAAATTCATTTGGTCAGTCCTAGAGTTGTTATATCCTCTTCTTTAGAGAACAGAAGCTGAGCCTCTGATAGCTTTACTTTTCAGAAAGAGCTACCTAAACAGTTCTACCTTGTTCTCTTGGTAGTTCCAGAGTGGGTAAAATCGATTCTTGTCTACTAGAAACATAATACTAAATTTGATATATTATAAAGATGGTATTGCAATACTAAAAAAACAAAACCAAACCAAAAAAGCACAAGGTGACTTGCTTCCTTTCCTACTGGGGTTTGCAATCTACTAGGGAGGCTGGCACATTAATAGTAAGATAATATTAAGACAATACAATATGAAATAGCAAATGCTCTATGGCAGTGCTGTCCAGTAGAAATATGATATAAGCCCCACTTACCATTTTAAATTTTCTGGTAGTCACATTAAAAAAGTAAAAAAGAAGCAAAGCGTCTGCCTTCGGCTCAGGGCGTGATCCCGGCGTTCTGGGATCGAGCCCCACATCAGGCTCCTCTGCTATGAGCCTGCTTCTTCCTCTCCCACTCCCCCTGCTTGTGTTCCCTCTCTCGCTGGCTGTCTCTATCTCTGTTGAATAAATAAATAAAAATCTTAAAAAATAAATAAATAAAAAATAAAAAATCAAGCTTTAAAAAAAAAAAGTAAAAAAGAAGCAAGTAAGATTAATTCTAATATATTTTCTTTAACCCAATATTTTCAAAAAATTGTTCTAAATATTATAATTTTTATTGCAATTTATATAAAAATGATTAATAAGACATCTTACACTTTTTTTTTTATTGTAAGCTCTACACCCAATGTGGAGTTTGAACTCATGACTCCCAAGATCAAGAGTCACGTGCTCTACCAACTGAGCCAGCCAGGCACCCCTATTTTATATTTCTAATACTAAATCTTAGTATTAACACTGAATTGTAGGTGTGTATTTTACATTTGTAGCACATCTTGATTTGGACTAGCCATAATGCAAATGCTCAGTAGCAACGTGTGACTAATATATTAGAACAGGTCTATATTATGGTTACAACTAAAACTCAGTTAAATAAAAGGGGTGGAGAGGGTTATTTTGAAGTTGGGATGCTGAAAAATTCTCTTGAGGGACACAGTATTTCAGCAGTGCCTGCAGGAATGGGGTAAGATAGTAGGAAAGACAGAAGGCAGAACATGGACAAAGTAGAAACAAGTTAGAAATGCAGTCTGTCCATTGTGGCTGAAATGGGCAGTTGGTAGAGTCAAGGGAGAAAGAGGAAAAGCTGGGCTAAAACTTGAACATCAAACTGATGATTTGTGGCTGTATCCACATGCAGCGTTAGTTTTTTGAGGGTTTCAAATGAGCCCTTTGAGTGTGATGTGTATAGCATGGACAGAAAATGACACAAATCAGCGAGAAAACCAATGAGTGACAGTCTCAGCAGTGGCAGCTCATGGAAATGAGGGCCCCAAATAGGCATTCAGAGTGAGAATGGAGGCAGCAGGTGTGGGGACATCATAGACGTTGACTTGGCAGAATGTGTTTCATGACAGGGTAGAATGGGAAGAAGAGTCCCAGATGCTCCTAGGTCAAGGACTGAGCCATGGAACAGAAGGTCAGTCTATTCCCAAGACAGCAAACACAAGCAGAGGAACGGGGGTAAACAAGAAGCTGAGAATTCTGTTTTTTGGGGTTTTTTTAAAGATTTTATTTATTTATTCGACAGAGATAGACAGCCAACGAGAGAGGGAACACAAGCAGGGGGAGTGGGAGAGGAAGAAGCAGGCTCATAGCGGAGGAGCCTGATGTGGGGCTCGATCCCATAACACCGGGATCACGCCCTGAGCCGAAGGCAGACGCTTAACCGCTGTGCCACCCAGGTGCCCCGCTGAGAATTCTGTTTTTAAATGTAACTTGAATTTATGGCATATATCCAAAGAAACCTAAGGTCTTATCTAGTAAAGCCACAAAGGACACTGAAAAAAAAATTTAGTCCAGACTCTTACTTGAGATGAGGAAACAGACCAATATCAATTTGGTGGCTTGGAGAAGGAATTGAATTCGTAGTAGAAGGTCTTGTGTTTGAGTTCACGTCCATCATAATCAGAGAAGATACAACATAGCACGGCTTCATCTAAAAGTCCATATTGAGATTCTCACACAATCGGGCCCTAGTAGGAAAATCAGATCCTAATACATCAAGTCCCCAAAATCCCATTGTTTATTTTGAAGATCAGGCGGCAGCTAATGTGTAAAATCTGCCCTCTCTTCCTCCCTCCTTCCTTAGTTCCTTCCTCCCTCCTTCCTTAATTCCTTCCTTCCTCCCTTCCTCCCTCCCTCCGTTCTTTCCTTCCTCCCTCCCTTCCTTCCTTCCTTCCTTCCTTCCTTCCTTCCTTCCTTCCTTCCTTCCTTCCTTCCTTCCTTCCTTCCATTCTTCACTTACTCCCTTTCTTCTCTTTTTTAAGTCATTGGCCCCTTTTCTAGCTTCTCCAGCTCTTCCTCCTTATCTAAAGAATAAACTTCTTTTCTCTGAAGAAAGTCAGTCCCTAACAGACTCACTCTTTTTAGAGTTTCTATCAGCTGCCTATGACCTAGTTAACCACTGATTTCCAACTGAGGCAAGTTTAGTGAAAGTCCCGCAGGCCCTCTCAGAGGGAAGCTCACGTTCAGTTTGTGGTGTCTGAAGAGCTGTGAGCAGGTGCCCAGGGTCTCGGCGTCTGCCTCAGCATGGGTAATTTATGAGTCCCCAGCAAGTCAGCAAGAGGAGGAGAGATCCCAGATAGGGGACCCCGCTAATTGGCCCTTTCAGTTCCTGGCAGGCACCACTGTGGGAAACTCCCTGGGCTCAGACTTCTTATGTCCTTTTCAAAAGGTAGAGAGACAGCTTAGGTCGACAAGTTAAAAAAGAAAACAAGTGGGAAAAGCCCCCAGCTCTAGGGAGAGTCTGTCGTTGGCCTCACCCAGCTGCATGGCCATCTCCTGACTACGGAGGAGCCACGAGCCTGATATAGGCTTTTGTTTTGTGCAGGCTGAAAGAGAGAACACATTTCCTGCTATAGACAGAAGAGTCAGGCCAATTGACTCAGACTCACATGTATCTGATTTACGAGTTCAGCAGCTATTTGGAGCTCAGGTGCGGCATGGGCAGCCCAGAGAGGGTAGTCACCAGGCCTCAATTCAACTGTGGTCTGCAGTTTGGGGATCCACACAAGGAGCCAGAGTTAAGGATTCTCAAGTCACCACAGGGAACTTTACGAACAGGCAGCAAAAACTTAAAAGAGGACTAATAACACATTGTTTTTCTGTCCTGCCTGCTTCGAGCATAGCAGTAAAATAATAGAAACGGACTTCATCCCTATTACACTGCTAATTGCCATTTTCTTGCCCACTTTCCACCAGTATTTACTTACGTTGTGTATTTGGCCCAGTTTATCCGTACAAAAATGATGCCATCTGAGGCAGGTGACATGTGGGTGGATGTCCTTAGGGAATGATTCATGCACTTTGCTCCCAGAAATGGCCTTTGGCTCCAGGAGCCATTGAAGGAGCATTTAGTTTTGGTGGAAACCAAGGGCTTACTGGACAATCACTTCCCCCTAGAATTTGAAATAGAGAATGTAGAAAGAAACACAGTCACGGTTATTAACAACAGATGAAAATAATTTCCTTCAAAGCCTTTCAAACCCACGTTGGCTAGTGAGGATAAGAAAAAAGATTGGGTATTTGCATTGATTGGGGTTATGAGACATACTCAGATTGAAAATTGGGTTGTACCGGAAGGTAAGTCCCTTTGTAGAAGGGACCAGTTATTTTCTGTGATAGCATTAGTATCAAGCACTGCTCGACAGTGTTGGTGATGAGTTATGAGCAATTAAATTTGACCGTAATACTGAACATAATCTCTTAACTTTGTCTGACATTATGATTATCATATATTGTTTTAAAAACTTTTTTAAAATTTTTCATCTATTGTCTTCTTCACAAAAAAGCTGAAAATAGTATTTCTAACACCTCATATTTGTTGAATATCTACAGTGTGCCAAGCACAATGCTAAGAACCTAACACTTACTTTTTATCTATAAAAGCCCTAAGACTAATGGGTATTAATTAAATTTGATTTTGGCATGCTTTTTGAGAGAAGTTTTATAAAAATATGCCTGAAAAGACTTGGGTTCTTAACTCAAGCTTTGACTGATTTAACCAGCTGTGTGACTGTGGGCTCGCTACATAGTATTTCTGGCCCTCAGTTTCCTCCTCATAGATAACGACTTATATTCCCGTGACCCATCAGAGTATAGAATAAGCTTTCACATGTGCTATTCCATTTTCTCACCCCAACTGTATGAGGGAAGTATCCATTTTATAGATGAAGAAACTGAGGCCTAAAGAGAATAAGAAAGTTGCTCAAGGTCACAGAACCTGAAAATCTACATGCCTGGGCTTGAATTCCAGGTTTCTGATGCCAGATGCTCTGAAATTTCTCCTTCATCTTGCCCCCTTCAGTAGCATCTCAAAGGCAAACACATTACCTTTTCACCTGTGTGATGCGCGGTGACCTGAAGTATAATTGTCACTTCTGTCAGGACCACAGAAGTGGTAGTGGTAGTTTGAGGTAGCTTGCTTTTGAGAGCATGGGCTTTGGAGTCCTCCACTGGATTAAAAACTCTAGCTTCTGCATTTCTGGCTGAGGCCAATCTCTTAAGCCCTCAGCCTCTGTGTCTACTTCTGCCTGTGGTCATTGTAGCAGGGTCTCCGGCACAGTATTGTGGGGAGGATTAAATCGGAGGCCTTAGCTCAGTGTCTAGCATTATTAGAGCACTTGATCAATATTAGTTATTATTCTTATGATACAGGGAAGGGTCCTAGCTGCCTAGCCACATGGAGTCTGCCTACTTTGGAAATACGACCCAGCCCTCACTTTTTTTTTTTTTTAAAGGTGAACAATGTTTTAAGTTTTATTATTGGTATATCTTCTTTTTTCTAAGAATGAGTTACACAAGTCTAACACTCACTTTTGGCCAAGAAGAGCCTTTAAGGAGCCACAAGGGCTATAGTTCCATAGGAGGGGAAATCCATTCTTTTCCTCTGGATTCTACTTGGTTTTCTATTTCTCCCTTAAATGAACACCCTTGTTTTGGAACACTAATTCCATGACCCACCTGAGGGGCTATCAGCAGAAGATTGAGACCTTGGTCATGTTAAATTAAATTATGCCATTGTAGTATCAAGAAGCAGCCAAAAAAAAAAAAAAAAAATTCCTCCAGTCACATCACTTCACGACATTAGAGAAACTGTCAACATTTCCATGAGGTACTCTGGCTGTGGGCTTATGCAGTGTCCACATATTGATTTCTTTTTTCTCCTAAATTATTGACTAGGTGTCTCCAGCACATTGTAAAATGTCTGTGGAGGTGCAGGGACACAGTGGGGTCATTCTTTAAATCTTCTTAAACACTGGACATATTCTTCCTGTCTTGGTGTATCTAGAGCTGTAATTTTAATAACAGTAAAAAGGGAGAAAAAAAGAGCCAGAAACAGCCCGAGATCAAGATTCTCTTCTCTTGCAGTCTCCTTTGGACTTTCTCAAAGTCCAAAATGCAATTAATCACTCCTGTGAAGAAATTTGAACTCGATCAATACATTTCATCATTGCTTTAGTTATCCTTAAAGCTGTTTGAGGGCCAAAGTTTCCTGCTTTGGGAAAATAAATAAATAAACAGAGTCTTCATTAAGACTCCACTCACTCTCCCTTTCACCCAAGGTAGGACTATGGACAAAGGCACAATATACATAGGGAATTATCTCTCTTCTTTTCTCCTCCTCCTCCCTCTCTCTCTCCATCTTCTTCCCTCTCTTCTTGTCTTCCCTTTCCTTTTCTCTCCTTCCCTCTCTCCTTCCTGCCCTCATCCCCCACTTCCTAATGAGGAAATTAGAAGGTAATTTTCTTAAGTCTCCCTAGGCAGCAACCAACAGGGCACAGAGCACATAGACTAATTCTTGAATTCAATGGACAAGTAGAAAGTGAAGGAGAGAGGAGGATGTTGGAGGCGATGAGGCAATGGGATTAAGTTCCAGAATTTGCCAAATATATGATTCAGTGTATTCATGGGGGATGCCAAGATAAAAGCACCAGGCAGACCACACTGAACACATGATGCAGCAACATGCACTGAAATTTTAAAGTATAGACCCTCTACTTGGGAGCCAAGGCTTTTGCTTCCTCATTTTATTACAATGTAACATAAAGCAGATACAGCAACCCATATACACACAAAATGCATGACTTAGTTAACTTACTGTAATACAATACTCCTGACTCACCACCCAAATCAAGAGATGGAACTTTGCCGTCTACCCCAGCAGCCTTTCAGTGGGCTGAGTCCCAGTTCAGCCCCTCCCTCCCTCACTTTCATACTTCCTTAGTAATTATTTCTATGCATTCCTTTATAGTTTTATTACCCAAGTGTATATCTCCAGATTAGCTTAGTTTAATTAGTCTTGTCTATTTTTTTAACTCAATATGTCTCTTTTGGTCTACAAGTTCTCCCTCTGTCCCTTTCTTGCCTTTATGAATTATCTGTTGAAAATCTGGCAAGTTTAATCTGTATAGTTTCCCACAGTCTTTGTGCTGCTGAGTGCACACTCATGGTGCAGTTGAACATGTTCTTCTGTCCTTAGAATTCCCTACAGATTGGCAGCTGGATCCAGAGAATGGATCAGACTTGAGTTTGAGTCCCTTTAGCCAAGTTCCTTTATATGCATCTACTAACAAATAAGGTAAACACATCTAAACTGGAACATACGGCTTTATTTTACATTTTTATTTAAAATTACTTTGATTTGAAGATAGTGATGTTTTCTGTGTTCTCTTCAACTCATGTCCTGCTAAAAACAATTTTAAAAAACACTAAATAAATTGCTCCTTTATTCATTTCACAGACATTTATTAAGCTCCTATTAGATGCCATTTGTACCCCCCAAAGGTAACACAAACTCCTTCTCATGGATTTTATTTTCAATTGGGGAGAGACAGACCATAAACAAATAAATGAGTGATTAAAATGTTGGGTGATAATAAGCAGATAAAAAACAAAAACAAAGCAGGGTCAGGAAGATTGAGAGGATGTTGGGAGGGAACTATAATTTCATATAAATTTTTTTTTCTGATTAGGTGACATTTGAGTAGAGACCTGTGTGTGAGCCAGACTAATATTTGTGGGAAGAACATTCTAACAAGAACAAAGCCCTGCGGGAAACTGTTCTCGAAGGTTTGAGGAATAGCAAAGGGGGCTGTGGTAACCCCATGGGTGTGCCTGGTAATGCCATGAAAATGGGAGTGACTAGGAAGGATGAGATCAGAAAGCTAGTAAGTGGACAGATATGAAATGTTTATCATCTATTCATTCAACAAAGCTTCATTTAGAGCTTCTACATGTCTGGCTCCTAATTCCATACACAGTTTGAGGGAAAGGGTTGGTGTGGAAAAACATGTTATTAGGGCTTAGGAAGAAGATGTTTAGCAATCAAGGCAGTTCAAAAACAGATATTGATTGAGTCACTCTTACATATTTCTAACTTCCATGCAAATAACTACAGGCAGCATGCAGTTGGTGTCATAGCATTAAAAGTCCTTGGGAATTCACCAAAAAGTAGTTTTCTGCTTGTGACAATAAAAAAACTTCTAGAAGGAGATAGCAGTTGAGTTAGACCTTGAGAAGTAGGATTTTTGAAGTCAGAGGTAAGAGAGGGGACTGTAAATGGACGAAATGCCATCAGTAAAGGCTTAAAAGCAGGAAGACAGAGCATATTCTGAGAATGGCAAGTGGATCCACTTGACAGGACTTGTCAAAGAAGTCATGGACTGAGGGGCGCCTGGGTGGCTCAGTCGTTAAGCATCTGCCTTTGGCTTAGGGCGTGATCCCGGGGTTCTGGGATCGAGCCCCACGTCAGGCTCCTCCGCTATGAGCCTGCTTCTTCCTCTCCCACTCCCCCTGCTTGTGTTCCCTCTCTTGCTGGCTGTCTCTATCTCTGTCGAATAAATAAATAAAATCTTTAAAAACAAAAAAAAGTCATGGACTGAAAAGACAGGTTGAGGTTCAACTGTGGATGGGCTTGAATGCTATGATAAAGAGGTATATGCTTCAGAAAGGGGAAACTTAAGAAAAATATTTGACTTAGAAATGCCTTGGTTAAAATGGAATAGGAGGGATTGGAGAAAAAAGAGGCAATGTTCAAAAGAGGAATTCATAGAACAATACCCAGCCTAATACATCAATCCAGAGCTGAGGGGCTAAGGACCTAAATAAGCTAGAGGAAATTTAAAGAACAGACTGAAGAGACACTGAGTTTCAACTGGGACTTCAGCTGATGAAGAATAGAAGAGGTGGACATGTACTATAACTCCAGTTCTAAGAGTTAAACAGCTGCATCTGGGAGCACACATTATCATGCAGATGATATAAGCATATATATATTTACATATGCAATATACATATATGTGTGTGTGTGTGTGTGTGTGTGTGTATGAGTTTGTATATTATATATTTGCCAATTCCCTGCTTTTTCATTCATTTTGCTTGCTTCCTTCTCTTTTTGAATCTGGGTGTCTTCTTTTGTGCCTAGATTCTGAAACTTCTTACTAGCATAGCTTAATCTTATTCTGATCATCCAGGTAAGTCCTTGTAGAGTCTGCATTTTTCTAGTGCTACCACCAAACACATTTCAAAATTTACCTGTCCTGAGTGCCTTTCTTTTAGAGCTCTGTTTTCCAAAGTGACAATTATTTGTAATAATTGTATTTATTTTATAATTGTATGTGTGTGTGTATCTCTCTCTATATATATATTTTATATATCTATATATAATCTATACACACATACAATTATATATATATTTTATAATTGTATGTGTGTGTCTATACACACA